>NC_056525.1:53422222-53496413 GCF_019175285.1 Sceloporus undulatus
CACTGTTGACGAATGAGTACAGGTTATACACTATGACAAAAACTAGCACTGAGTGAAGCAAAGCAATCCTTTTCAGAAAAAGCCATTCTTCAGAACTACACCAAAGTTGCAAATGTTTACAGCCCAGTTGCCATGGTGCCAGGATGCAGCTTCATCTACAGGAAGCCCAAGAGATCTTACAGATCCATCAATACTTGCCACACCACATTGTTTGCACCACTCTGGAAGGCAGTGCAAATAGCCTGTAAAAGTAGGATGCAATTCAGGAATTGGCTTCATTGCCAGGGAAGAAAAGTGAAAAGGAGAGACTGGAAAACATTCCCTTTCTTTCCACTTCTGACATCAAGGCAGGAAAAATAGATGGTTCAAAGGAGAGCTAGGATGATTCAAAGGGATTGCTGAAACAGATCTAGGATTCGCAACGGTGACTCTACTTTTTAGCAGTCCAAGTTTGTCTCCTATGCAGATAGTCCGGGATTGAGTAGATTAATATCCAGTAGAAGAAAATACATTTTTACTTACTTTCTTCCCACATGGAATAGTAAATTTGGGACTGTAAAACAGCCCCTAAGGAATGACTTGCAGTCACCCCTTTCCTGGCCGGATCAGGGCCATGCAACTTCACGCTGTGGCTCTGATCTGGCTCTGGGGCCACAAAAAGGAGGCACAAAAAGCACTCCTTCTTGTGCCCTCTAAAGGGTGCCATAGCCATGGCATGCAGCTGTACGGCGCCCCTTCAATGCTGCATCCTCTGGATGCAGCGTTGGAGTCATGCCATGATGCCGCACACCATCTGGAATGGCGGTGGCATCATGATGCTCTGGGGGCGGAGTAAGATATCCAGCAACAGGACTCTTGCCCTGACTCTGCCCATGGCTGGCATAAAGTGCTGTCTTACAGGCCTTAGTTTTCTCTCTTCTGTTGTTCTGCACAATTTTGAGCATTGTTCTTGTTGTTGCTTTATGCCTTCAAAGCATTTATGATTTATGACAACTCTCTGGTGAACCTATCATGGAGGTTTTTTTTTTTTACAGAGTTTGTGCACCAGGGGTTTGCCTTGCCTTCCTCTGAGGATGAGAGAGTGTGACTTGTCAAGGTCACCTGGTGGATTTCCAAGGCTGAACAGAGATTGAATCTTGTGTCCAGGTCCCAGTCTAACGCTCTAACCACTACATCACACTGGATCTTCCTATTCATATACTTCAGAAAAATTCATTTTACACACACAATATATATATTTCTGCACTGAAAAATGTGCTTGGGGCACAAGATCTGCGCAAAGGATAACATGGAAAAAAGTCTACCCATTTGTAGGCATCATTCTTCACCTCTTTACAATACCTGCTTGTTAATTGCAATCAGTCTCCCTTCTCTCTCCAACCCATATCCTCTCCCCTTCTTGCAGAAAGTTGGATCCAAACTCAAGGATACCTAGCACAGGCATAGAGGGAAGATCAGTAATCACATGCATACATAAATGGCAGCCTATGACTACTGTGTGTGTAGGGCAATATTGCAAAGAGAGGGGGATTCTAAAAGCTTTAACCCTCTCTGTCCTCACTGCATGATTCAGTGAGACCTTCTGCAAGCTACCTCTATGAGCCTTTTAAGATATACCCAATAATTTTACTAGCAACATTGTCTGAATGGGTTGTGAAATTTACCAAGGCTGCTACAGTGTATTGTTAATAGCATGAGCATGACATAGAAAAAAATGATCCATAGGCACAGTACAGACTTCCCTTTTTTGCCGTGCTGGCACTGATATTGGGTTAGGGACCGCGCAGCAACTGCACGGTCCCAAATTTAGCACGGCACAGGACATAACATAGTGACGTCCAGTGTACCCGGGTGCCGCCATTGTGATGTAGGCACCACGTGGCGTCCACACAGCACTACATGTGGCTTATGTCACAAGTGCACCATTGCGCACACGATGTCCGCCTGTGGTGCTAAAAGAACCTGGTTTTCCGGGTTCTTTTTCTTCCGGGGGAAGCACATGGTTTAGTGGCGGTGGCTTCCCTCTGGAGAGAATTAGGGCCGTGCAGGCTGCCCTTTGGGGCGGTCTGTCCCCACCATGTCTAAGAATAGCTATTTTTTAAAAACCACACAACCTAAACATAATCCTGTTTACCCTCCCCCCCTTTTTTTATTTTGCTAACTTTAAGAAAGTCAATTAATTCTTGTGCCAAACTTAACATCAAGCAGAAACTAAACATAAGTCAGCAGTCCTTTGCAACGCTAAACATGCCCATGCAATTGTGGGCTGCATTAATAAAAAGATGTGTTTAGATCAAAGACTTAATGTATGACAATTTGTTGGGTCAGGCTTCCCTGGAGTATAGTAGCTAGATTTGATTGCTGAGTTTAAGACTCTCCCAAACACCAGGGAATGGTTACAAGATGGTGAAAGGTTTGGAGTCAAGACTTAAGAGGAAAGTTAGAAAGACTTCACTATGTTTAGCCCTGGAAGAGATGATAAGAATTGATACAATAGCCTTTTTATATATAAAGACTGTCTTAGTGATGATGCACATATTTTTTCATGTTTCTCCAGAAGGCAGAAAACAAACAATGGTTCAAATCACAGATATTTCAATTGAATACTGGAGCAACCTTTTGTAATATCAGCTGTTTAACAATGGAACAATCCCACTTGCATTATGTAACTCTTCTTCATTAGAATTTTCTAGAGGATGATCATTTGTTTAGGCATACTATAGCAGCAGATTTCCCACATTAGTAAGGGATTGGACTAGATAAAATTTGAATAACTTACAAGTCTATGACTGTGCATGTATAACAAAGGGATAAGGATACAGCACATGACAGCTATTTGATTGTAGTTGCTCTTGACTACCCACAACTTCAAAATCTTATTTGGGGAAAAATACTTTTGTGGGTTGGCATTAAATTTTTACTCACCCTGTTAGATTAGTGATGGACAATCATCCTTCCAGTTTCTTTTTCATTCCTGGGGTCACACTAAATGAGAATAACTTCACATAAAGGTAATTTCACAAATGGCTTTTTAAAAGAAAAGAATGGTAGGCATGTAGGCTGATTCATTTGAATGGCTGACATAAGGCACATTGGTAAAGAATTTTAATCCTTTGCTTCCCTGCCATGGTTCTGATCTAGATTGGTGACCCTGTTGCTTCTCTTTGTCCATTCAGTGGAGGTGTAAACCAAAATGGGAGACAGAAAGGACCTTTATCCCCATACCATGGTCAAATCTGAAAACAGGGACTCCTCACATAGTTTTGTTATTTAAAAAATCATTCCTACAATTGCTAATGCTCCCGCATTCTCAAAATAATGTTTATTTGTTTATGTTTTACTTTTCATCAGTCATCACCACTAGAAAATTATAGAGATGTTTTCTGGGGGAAAGGGGGAGGGTGAATCCACTCAAAACTAATATGCATAGTAGTTTTTTCATTTTATTTATAGGCAAATAGACTAGGTCTGTGACATTTCAAACGGTCCTGCTTGCTTCCTTTCCTTTCCTTTCCTTTTTAAAAAATACTTTACTCTTGTATCTGCACTTTCCAGTAAGCGTTACTGAACACACCCATGCATTGGTGAGGGAATCCGATTCTATTATCATCTTCCATTATAAGTGAAGACTGTAGGAAACCATCAGCCTACAGATCAGATGTTCTGGCATCTGTTCCTTGCTTCATGTCTAAACAGTTTAAGATAATTACAGCCCTGCATTTGACTACTTGAATCAACATGCTGGCACTGAGGAAACAAAAGCTTTCTCTAGTTTCCTTGAACTAGCTCTGGATAACTGATCTCCTCCTAGGGCTGACTAACCAGAGATCATCACAAGCCAAGTGGTTATATGTGTGAAAGTACAAGGGAGAAGACAGTCAAGATACTACTTCTTAAAGATTTACAAGAATTTTTTGTTGTTGTCCTTTATGGCTAGTGCTCCAGTTCTATCCAAATTCAATTTCAGACCAATTTATCGGTTTCATTTTGCTTTTATTCTCTAAATAACAAAACACTATCCCAAGATATTTTATACCACTTTTTTCAATGTTGTTCATATCTACTGTTACTTATTGTTTCATTCACATGTTGTTGATTATATGTGCACTATATATGTGTTGGTGGGTCTTTTATCTCCTGCACTCAAGTAGTATATTGTTAACTTGTTTCTCCCTTCCTTCTTTCTTTAGCTGAATCAGAACACAGTGGTCCAGCTAATGGCATGGATGGTTGTGCCCTATGGCAATGAGAAAGGGACTTCACTCTGGATTATAGTCCACACTTTAAAGATAATTTCCGATGTGCTGACTCCTATCCACAAAAACAGTCTGGAACTTTAGTAGCTCCTTTTAAAGTTCAGAGTAAACCTCACAGCAGATTCACTGACCCTCTCACACATGAAACCATCAGCCTCCACTGAATAATGGCTCATCAAGCTCAGTATCCTGTCCTCTTGACTGACACATAACTCTTTGATCTCAAGCCTCACCTACCTGATCCTTCTATTGGAGATGTCACAAATTAAACCAGAGATCTCTGTCTGCCAATCACATGCAATACTAGTGAAGTATTTCCCCCCCAATTAATGAAGAAGAGATAGATTAACGATTCGGAGGACAAACTGTCTCTCTCTGGGCTTAGTCTTCATTTAGTCGTAACCAGAGGAGACTCATGTAATGCATTAGATGTACTTATGTCTTACCTTGCCATTCAACACTGATTGATGGGACTGATCATTTGGAACTAACCAGGATCCGCCTGCCACCCCATGTGTGTTTCTGCTAGCTGTAATCTTAATTTTTTATGGTATAATCCAGCCTTTATCCTGTAAATATTCTGTATGCATAGCGTATCTGTGCATGATCTGATATGGGGGAAAGCATAAATCAATGCATGAAGCTGGTGATGGGTACAGTAGGCAAGATTCCTTCATTTTTGCTCATTTGTTATTCACCGAACTGGAATCTACATAGATGAAAATATTTCTCTGTGTGTACTGAAGGTTGTGTGTTGTGAATTGGTCTAATTTCAAGGCTTGTCAACTCAGAGATGTTGTGCATGCAGACATGAATCCCTGAACAAAGCAATAAAAAGGTACAGACTGTTTTCGGTGAGGCAGCTCACAATCACTTGGAGTCCATTCTGAACACAGCTAAATATCAATATAATTAAAACCTGGAGTGAGGATGGGAAATGTTCAGCTCACTAAAAGCTGTATTCCATAAACCCATGAGCCTAGTCATAGCCAGTGGTGATGGATGAAGAATGATGAGAACTTCAGTCTTACACCTGTAGGCTCACAAGCTGTGCATTCATGACTTCCAGTCTAGCTTCTGCATTGTGTTCAGGAGCCAGTGAACAAATGGAAGAAAGAAAAGAATGGAAAAAGAGGTCCTCCCCAGACATGTTTTTGAAGCTGTGTCATCATTTGAGCAATTTTTTAAAAATAAATCTTATTGAAATGTCACATCTTGTACAATAAATACCTTTTGACTAATTGACACCCCCCCACACACATGTTAGAATGCCATTCATTCATTTTATGACTTTCTGAATGCAACTAGGGAGTCTTCTGATTAAATATACAAATTACTGTTTACTGTTAAGTTTGATTTAAAAAGGGTGATTGTTAGGTATTTTTTAGCTTTTCTCTTGAGTTCTTTAAAACGAAAACTGTAGTGGAAAATGTAATTGATGCAATGAGTAAAATGTTTTAAAAATCCATTTGAGAAAAATGAATCTTAGCATGGAGGTATAATTGAAGAGATGACTGTCCCTTAAAAGCTTCAGGGAGGAAAAAATATGCCAGTGGTACTATATCAGAGTCACTTAAAAGCCAGGACCGAATTAAAGAAGATGTGAAGTGTGAAGGAGCATTTTGACCACTCATCTATGTATCATAATCAAGGACCAGGAGCTGCAAAACTGGAGTAGAGGTTATTAAGACACCATGGGGATTTTGTTTATCAAAACAGATAGAAAGGGGAAGGAGGAAAGCATCCATTAAAATGACTTTGTGTAAGACCTAAACTTGGAGTAAGAAGCAGTAAAACTAATGGCAGTATGTTGTGAAAAAGACTATTCTATCATATAGCTCATTTAGACTGTAAGAGTTGCTGCCATGAGATCTGATGTATTGGGTTTTTTTTTGGAAGGTGGTGGTGGTCCTGATGCAAGCTTAGAACATGGATCCATTTCCATTCTGATATCATAACTCTCATCTCATACATATGATTATGGCCATGAATACCTGGCATCCTGTTAGTCACTTACATAGGCATAAATACAAAATTATGTGTGTGTATTGCTTTTTTTGTGGTCATTCTGGAACTCAGATCCTCACACAATATCCCAATTTCCACCCGAATCCATTATATAACTGCTGCAGCTCTACCATGGCTGTTACCGGCTGGTGAAGAATGAGGCCATTAGAAGACATGTGTTATCTATGTTTTTGTAGTTAGATGCACAGCAGTGAAATCCTCCTCAGGGGCCTCCCGAAGATCCCTGTGAGGTCTTGGAGAATGCCTCTCAGGAATGCTTCCAGCTATTGGGCTCCAACTTCCCACTTCCCATAGCCATTAAATGGCCTGGATGAGAGCTGCACCAGATAAAAGGTGAGTTTGGGGTAGGTGGGAAAGGATGTATAGTTTTGCCTGATTGACTTATGGTGTCTCTCCTGACCCAAGACCTCAGTCTTTGTTCAATTCTAAATTACTATCACTTATTCTACATTTCTGAAATGGCCTCTTAACCATATTAAAAAATACGTAGTAACATCCAGTCTGAGAGACTCACAAATTTTCTAATATTTTATATCTTTTTGATATATCTTTTAAAATATCTTTTGATTATTCATATAAGGATTATCCTGTCAATGACTTTAAAAAAAACCTAATTTGGCCAATTTTCTGCCCCTATTTATTTTTTGGGGAAAAACCATGAATTAGCCCCACCGCGCGTCAATTTCTTTTGAAATTCACACTCAGTAGGAAAGATGGCAGGGTATAGCTACACTGGATTGGCTGGGGTAGTTCCCCAAAGCCAAAAATAAAAGAGGGGAGACCTGGCATCTCTTGCCCCAAACACAGTTCTCTGATCATCCATGCTTCTGCAACCACTTTTCATCTTAGCTCCTGCCCTATCACTGCTCCTTAAACAGGCTAAGCGAGTACAGACGGAGGGGAAGAGTCTTGGAGGTGTATTCTGCTGATACGGAGCCCAGACCGCCCGCCCCGGGGGCGTGGCTCCGGTGTATGGGCTTCCACATGGGGGCAGTGAGACGCCTCACCTGGGCCATTTCTGACCCCAGTTTCCATACTGCTCGGAGGGACGCCGCAAAGAGAGAGGCAGCTTCCTCAGGCGGCCAAAACAGACTTTTTTTTTCTTTGCCGTGGCCCCTTTAAACTTTTCCCCCGCCCTGGCCAGAACAAAGGTGGTCTCCTGCCAGCTGGTGATCAGCTGGTGTTGGCATCCTTGTCCGCTTGCACTTGCCTGTCACCAGCATCATGGATGCCTCCTCTCCTTCGGTCCCCGCTCTTGCTGTCTGCAATGCACAGCCACAGCTGTCGCCGCTACCACCGCTGTCCCCCTGCCATCCCCCATCACCTCCCCTTGTACATATGTAAATATTAAATTTTAGCTTTTTATTGTTAGGTGAAAATGGCGCAGGAATGTGTGTAGGGTGCACTTTAAATTCCAAACTTTCCACGATTCTAGCAGCGCATGCGTACATGCACTCTAGGGTGGGTTAGGGTTAGGGTATGAGTCTTAAAATGCGCTGCGCGTGCTGCAGCTTCCACACCTGCATGGCAGCTGACGCTGCAATTAAGCCTGACTGCAAACTGCGCATGTTCCGACCCGACTCATTATGCGACGCAGCAGACATGGAGCTTTAAATGGCAAGTTAAATTAGCAGCGTAGCAATTCTGGCGTACCGGTGCAGCAGCTTACAGCGGAATGCGCACTATATAGAAAAGAGCGGGAAAGCAGCACCTCTTTAATGCCGCTTCTTCCCGCTGGGGCGTGCGGGCGCGTGTTCATGGCGGCATTCAGGTAGGGCCGTCGAAGGCTATACCTTCATACGTCTGAACACACCCCTTTTTGCCTGTCTGTATCCCGCTAAGTTCTGTTGTGTTCCTTTCAGGGGCTGAAATTTATCGGATTTTAGTCTAGGACCATTCCTCTACACAATTAGCATTTGTACTACTTTAGTGCTATTATTCCATTCTTGCTATGTGTTTCATGAGATACTTAGACTTAATCCCAAAAGACTGAACTGCCTATCCAAACTACAAACCCCATGATTCCATAGGAACAGTCATGGTGTTAAAGTAGAATTCAAGAGCTGAACTATATATAATAAAAGTGGCCAATTGTATTTCTTTGCCTGATCTAAATTACACTGCGCAACAACAAAAACTTATGTAAGTTTGAAGACAGCTAATTCAACCTTTGCAGAAAGTGCCCCCCCCCCCCCCGAATTCTTTTATAACTTTGACATTTCTGTTCGGTATGGGCCAGCCAAGCCAAGCCTTTGGCTGGCTAAAGCAAATAAGCTGGACTGGGACTGTTCCATTCCCCTACAGAAGTTAGCTGAATACTTGTGGACTGTTAGCCTATATCTCACCTCAGGGCAAAAGGCAAAGATGGCAAAGTGTCTGGAACATAGCACTTATCTCAAACATAGGGAGCAACTATCCTACCAGTCATCTTTCATCAGTGAGGCAAAGACCTCCAAACACAAAAGTGCTAGCCACTACAGGTGGGTTTAAAAGCTGTATAAAAAGGAACAAGACCAATTGTACATGAGACAAAACAGCTTTTTTCCCCTGTGGAGTAATTCCTCCGCAACCCTTTGGGCATTTGAATATGATAAGAATATTGGAGGAATATCATTTTGTCTCGCAGCAGGGAGAAACATACTTTAAGTATTCATGTCTTCGCATAGGATGGATGGAGATGATTTAGGAAAAGATTGCTATTTGCTCCAACCCACCGTGATGAAGACATTATTAATAATTGCCTTATACTGAATTTTTCATGTGAACCAGAACTGACCAGTTGCCTATGCTGCCATTTGAACCTTTATTGACTGGAACTGGAAGAGCTTAAATTACACCTGAACCTCAGCTGGAACTGAACCAAAATGTATAGTCTGATCCATGCATACTTGGACAGAAACTTGAAAACTAAAAATTCTTTGCAGAGTGTAAACTGTATTCAGAGAAGGCTCTCTATATTGTTCTATACTGAAAGATACAGTCTAGAAACACTAGAGAGTCACAGTCACCCATCTTTTTGTAGCGGAGCACATTTTGGCCCATGTTGCTGTATTGACTCTTTTGTGCTTTAAGTCGTTTCATTCCTTTTTTAAAAAACTTGCTGCTGAATTGCAGGCCGGGAATAAAAATGTTCAAAATAAATAACAAGTGGTTCCGGTGGCTGCTCTGTGAGAGGACGCGAGTCAGGAGGCTCCTGATTCCCTCCTCGCAGCGACGGGCTTGCTGGAACGGGATGCCCCCCCCCCGTCCTTACCCTCCTGGTGGAGAGGGTATACCTTCAGCTCGTTGGGGGTGCAGTGAAGGAGCAGTGGGGAGGGGCCCTCCTCCCAACCCCTTCCCTGAACCGAAGAGCTGCTGTCTCCCGCCGCTGCAGTCGTTCTATCCAGACGACGTTTGCAGAGCCCTCACCCAGGGTTTTTTCTTCTTCAAGAAATCATAAGAACCTTGCACAGGATGCGGTATTTATTTTATTTTACCTTGCAATAAGAGGAGTTTTTTGACTTAGAGCGGGTTTGAGTCTGGGAAGAAAGCGGAGAGAAAAGAGAGCACACCCCTGAAGAAAACAACGGAGCTTGGGAAGTGTGTGGGGAAGAAAAAGAGTGTGTGGCTGTTCTGAAGCGCTGCCGTTTAAAGACCGGGCGCTTTGTCTTAAAGGCAAGAGATATAGAAGGAAACTTCCCTGATTTTTTTTCTTTCTCTTTGAGAGAAAAGAGCAGAGGAGAGGGGTGAAAAACCCACATCATGGTAAGAGAGATGTAAGAGAAGAGGGGTGTGCTAAGACTGACCAGACTGCACCCTTTAAGCCACAAAAACGCTGCAAGAGCCCCTAAGGACTCCTTGGTTTGGGAAAGGAGTTGTTAATTAAGTATCCAGCATTGATTGTAAAGACTCAGCTGTGTTGGAAACATTTTGACTTGATGAATCCCAGTATCCGAGGCATTCAAGAAAGTTTCCCAACTTCAAAGCCTCTATTTTTACTCTTTTGGTCTCAAGCTATACTGTTTCGCTTATCAAGGTTTCCTTCTTTGGCAACTACTTCCCTGTGACCGACTTTGTTGCCTTTTTATGGATATACACTGCTTGCCCTGCTGCACTGATACCCTGTTAAGTCTCAGCTTGGGTTTTTGCCAGGAGTGGTGAACTATAGACCATTATATCTATATGATGAACTAGGTTGTTTAACCCTTGCTTTCCTTTTTTAGTCCTGAATGAATCAAATTGATTGAACTTGAACTAGACTTATTGGAAATATCTTCTCTTCTCTTGTGTTGAAATTCTGCATTTTTTTGGCAATTAAGGACACGCTGTGGAGAGGCGAACTGAAACTAGAGAAGTTCTACGCAAGAGGAAAGCACATAGTTTGGAAGTTAGCACTGATAATATTATGAACTAGTATATAGGTTGCTATTCTTATGAACTTCTTATGAACTTTTATGAATCCACTCTACTAGTCATATCCACATAATGGACTTTATTATTTTTAGAGATAAAATGTTAACGAATTAAGCATTCTAAAGTTTGTATGATTTAAGTATTTTTATTGTGATTTTTTTCTTCTTTTTTTTCTATGATTCTTCTATAGCAACTCAGCGATATAAGATACTTAATTACATAGGATAGAGACTAGGATGTGAGTTTTACAGAGTATTATAATGACGGTCTGAATTGTGGTGGTTATACCTTTTTTCCCTCTCTTTTTCTTTTTCTTTTTTCTTTTTTTCCCTTTTTCTTTTTTTTTGTTCTTCATTCTCTTTTGTTTTTTCTTTCTTATTTTGTCTCTTTTTTGTTTCTTTTCTCTCTCTCTCTCTCTCTCTCTCTCTCTTTTTGGGGGGGGCAGCTATATTTTTTTTCTCCTCCCTTTTTTTTCCCTTTCTTCTCTTCTCCTTCTCCTTTTCCTGTACCAGACAAGATTTTTGGTTCACCCCTCCGTATAAGTAAGAGGAACAGCAGTCATGGCAAGCCCAAGAGGACACCACATCAGATGCAAACACCGACTATGATGCAGGAAGAAAACTCTTAGAGGATGGAAATTAGAACTATTGACCCTAATCTATTAGTGCTTGAAGAATTAAGGATAATAAGGGCTGAATTGAAAGAACTTTCGGACTGAACTGAAAGAGGACATCAGAGATTCGAATTAAGGTCTAAGAGAGGAAATGAAGGAAATGAGAGCGGAATTAGGAGGGATATCAGGAAAGTTGGACTGTATTGTGAGGAATGGATAAAATGAATTTGGAGAAATTAAAACACAATGACATGGAAAAGATTAAAGAACGGTAGAAGTCTTGGAGAAATTCATGATGAGTGTACAACAAAACAGTCCATCCGCAGCGAATCGACCTAAATCAGGATCTTAAATACAGAAAATCAATGTGTTTAAAGTGAGGGTGTCCCAGAAAAATCAAAATGAAGATGTCTTTGATTTATATTACAAACTCTGGCGGACTTCCTAGGCTATTCTACTGAAAGAATGGAGATGGGAACCTGGATAAAATCTATAGGATTAACTCTGTACAAGCCAAAGAAAAAATTATCCCAGAGATATCATAATTTGCGTTCTAGAACGAGGAGTAAGGGATTGATCATTCAAGAGCTACGAATCGAATCTTTGATCGGAAATACAGAAGCAAGATTTACAAGGATATCCCTCCCTCTCTATGTGGCGAGACAGAAATATAGGAACTTGACACGACTCTGAGGCATCTTATGTGATATAAATGGGATAGAGTGGAACGGCTCTCCTTAGTTTAAGACAAAAGAATCAAGATCGATACATACAGAGAGCGAAGGAGATGGAAATAAAAATTGAGAAGGGACAATAGAGGAAGGAAGGAGGTAACACAGAAAGGACACACTGAAAATTCCAAGATAGTGGACTAGAAAGTAAGAAACTATAGAGCATCGAGAGGGAAGAGGAGAGGTCAGACGAGGAGAAAGAATCGGGAGATTTTTTTAAAAAATTATTCTATCTCTGAAGTTTGAGAGAGTGTGTTTGACTCCTAATTTTATATTTTTGTCTGATTTCTCTAAGCTGGATGCCTGAGGAACACAAATTCCTAAGCTTATAAAGACATAAAGGGGCGGAAGGGGTAGAACAACATTATTTTTTTACCACCAAAAAGGGGAAAGAACCAAGCTTTAAATTTACCTTATACTGACTTATAAATGAGATAACTTGATTAATCGAATTGGTCAAAAATTATTCCCTGAACGTTAAGGGGAATCAATTCCAAATTTACAGGAGTATGGTATTCATTACCTGGAGGAGATGAGAAGTGATCTGTGTGTATTCAAGAAACAAAGATAAAAACGAAAAGGAAAGACTATTAAGAAACCCAACATTAGGACTTTGTTATACCTCCTCCACAAGTAAGAAAAAGAGAGGAGTAGCAATTTATTTAAACAAAAAATGGACATCTAAGAGATCTTAAGGAGACAATGGTTCCTATCTAGCTGTGAAGTTAACATTTCTAACCTAACTTTTTTGGCAGTAGGAGTTATATGCCACCAAATGATAATAGAGAGAAGTTTTATAGGGAACTTCATAATGTTTGTCTGATACCAATACAATAATTTATCTCTTTGGGTGATTTTAATGCTGTGGTGTCTCCTGTATTAGACAGGAATGTGGGAAATCTAAAAAGAATAAAAAAAAAACCAAGGAAAGCTCCCGAAGACTTTTTTTCAGATGTGTGAGGATTATGGATTCAGGATTGTATGGAGGTTTAAATATGATCACGCTGATGTTAACATTCTATTCTGAGACACATGATTCTTTTTCCAGAATCGACCTGTTTTTCGCAACAGAGGTTATACCTTAGTTAAATTCATGGATACTCAAGTAACGTCTGTTTCTGATCATAATTTGATCCTGATGGAACTTATGCAACCAAAAAGAAATACTCAAGGAATTACCACGGATCTCCTGATAATGAAGATGTAGTCAAGAACACAAAGAAGCATTGACACATTATTTTAAGGAAAACAACACGGAAGGGAATGAAAAGGAAGACTATTTTCTTTGGGATGCCAGCAAAGCTGTCATTAGGGGGATCCTGATCAAATTAAACGCCTTCAAACAAAAAGAATCACAAGTTAAAGGGTCCAGAGCAGCCGAGTTAGAGGGACTATAGAAAAACGGTGGAAACGAAGGGTGATAAAGAACTGAAAGTGAAGATTGTAGCTCTCAAACAGGAGTAAAGATATTGGATGTGAAAGAACTAAAAAGAACAATTGTATTGCAAGCAAGAACCTTTGAACAAGGAAATAGAGCTGGAAAATTGCTAGCAGCCTTACTTAAAAAACAAAGAGAGAAAAAGTGATCTCGGCATTAACTATAATGGCAAAAAAATACAGAACAAAGAAGATTACGAATCTTTTCAAGACTTTTCCAGAATCTATACAGTAAACCTGAGGAGAGCCATGACTTCAGGAAAAAACTACAGGACTATTTGACAACCAAAAATCCCTACATTAATGAAGAAGAAAGACTGAAAATTAATCATAAGGTAAAACTATAGAGGAGGTATTGGGGCCATTAAGAAATTAAAGGCTAAACAACTCTGGACCTGAGGCTTTTCTGCAACATACTATAAAAAATGGAAGAAAACTGTTGGTCCTCTGAGAGATACCCATAAAGATATTATAGACCATGGTCTCCTGAGACATGGAAAGAGCCTTGATTTGGTGTAATTCCCAGAACCCTAACAATCAAGAGGATTTAAATAACTTTAGGCCCATTTCATTAAACTAATGTGACTACAAGATATATTCTAGTATTCTGGCTGATAGATTGCGGAAAAATACTAGGTAATCATATCCATGAGGATCAGTGTGGATTTTTACCGCATAGGCATGGAAGAGACAATTTGAGAATGTTCTGAATATATTGAGCATGCTGAACTTGATTGTAGTAAGAAAATAGCTTTGTTACGTTGGACCTAGAAAAAGCTTTGATAAAATCTATTGGAGCTCTCTGAAGAATATTAAGATGTGATAACCTAGGAGACAATTCTTATAACATGGATATATGCCATTATGAAGAGCAAAGGGCACAACTTTTATAAATGGTGAGAAAACAGATTATTTTAAATAGAGCGTGGAACTAGGCAAGGTTGTCCTTGTCGCTCTTTTGTTTATACGGCTTTTGAAGTACTTTGAATAAGATCAGATCTAATGATGATATTAAGGGAGTTTGTATAAAAAAAATTCCTTCAAGTAGAGCCTTTGCAGGATCTAATCTGCTTTTTAGAGATCCGATTCCCTCGTTGCCAGCTCTAAACAGTACCCTTCAGATGTTTTCGGAGTGTGCAGGGTGAAGGTAATCAAAGCAAATCAGAATTATTAACTAAGAACTTGGATAAAAGTAGAACAAACAGATTAAGTGATAGTCGACGTATAAGGTTTCCCACAAGGTCAAATATCTAGGAATCCACCTAACTAGTAGGAATATTGATTTCCAGAAACATTAGATAAGTTTATGGAAAGAAGTTAAAAGGGATATGATATCCTGGTCGGAGCTACATCTTCCTTTCAGGAGAATAGCGATATTGAAAATGACACCTCCCCGCTTTTTATATCTGTTTCAAAATTATTCCCATAATTGCAAACAAAAAACATTTCACTATATGGCAAAGGAATTTCTAATTCCTTTGGGAAGGAAAACGACCTCGGTGCGATGGAAATTGTTATCTGCCGATGTGCTTAGAGGGGGTTGTGCACACTGCCTAACTTTGAATTGTATATCTTGCATCCCATCTTTATGTTGGATGAACATTGGGTTACACTCCAGAATGAAAGACTCGATGGAATTGGAAATGTGGGACCTAAGTTTTGGCAATTCATGCCCTATTTGTGGTATGACAAAAATGAGAGAACATAAGCGATCTGAACGGCATTTGCTAAGAAAGGCTTTCTTTTTTGTATGGAATATTTGTTTAAAAAATCTTTTTTATGATGGTCTCCTTTATGGTTATCCCCTCAGGAAGCCCTATTTAGAAAAACCAGGATTATGTACATTTGGCTAACATAAGGATCTGATATTTGGAGGGACCGGATACTATTATCTCGTTTAAACAGAAAGATGCAATTATGGTAGAAAACCAGGAAATTGATGGTATTACATTTCCAACTTGTAATAGATTGTAGATCAGATTTAAAACAGAACGGCTTTGTAAGGGAACTTAATGAATTAGATACGATCATGTTAGATAAGGGAAGAAAGCATTTGTCTCAATACTCTAAAGTTATGAACAGCCAGGACATTTGGAGGATGAACTAGTGAAGATTCAATGATTCGTTGGGCTCAGGCTTTGGAGGAGGTTATAGATAGAGCCTTGGGGAGAGTCCTGGAAGGATACAAAACAACATTCACAGTTTGTCAAACTTAACAAAGACAACACTTACAGAAAATGCTTTACAGATGGTACATGACACCGGTTTAAGATAATAACTTGTATAAGACCTCACGTAATTCTTGCTGGAAACTGCGGAAACAAGAAGGTCCTTCTCCATCTATTGGTGCGGGATGTGAGAAGGGCTAAACCTTTTGGAAGAATATTCATAGAATACTGATTGATTATCCTCCAGGGGATATACCACTGGATCCTCGCATTTTTGTTGAAATATCGCACCTTGTGTATTGGATGATCCTAATGTAAAAAGAAGTCCTTTTAATTCTATCTGGTCACCATAGGTCGAATCATATCTGCCACCAATATTGGAAAAAGAAGGTAATCCCTTGTGAATTAGACTGGTTAATAAGTTATGGGACGCCAAAGAACTGGATATGTTCACAGAGAGTATGAGATAAAGATGTGAAGAGAGTTAATACAAGATGGGAATGTTTGGAAAATTATACTGTGGATTAAGAAGCCCACAAACATTTAGGGTTTAATCGAAACAGTAACGCAGATATTCCACATCTGTTTAGTTTTGTCTTTTTCCCCTTCAAGGAAATCAATTGTGGACATTTAACTTTGTGTTTTTTTCCTTCTCCTTTTTTTTTTTTCCTTTTTTTTTTCTCTCCTATATAGATTAAATCTCGATAAGATAGCAAAAAGCTAGGTTTTGTTTTTAGGTTTCAAACTCGGCGGAATACCAGATATTGTCCAAATTAGCTAAATACCCAAACTGTGTTGGAGAGTACTTGAAGAGACAATTTTAAGATGGAAAATAAGCATGTATTTTTCTTGTTACTTGTTGTTTCCTTCGATTTGTTTGTGTTAGCTGTTGTATTGTTGTCTATGTCTTATTGTTTGTTTTTGTTCCACTGTATATTCAATAAAATAAAAAAAAATATAACAGATAAACACTTACGATCAAGTGCTCCATGAAAATAAATGTTTTTCTGTTGGTGGTCTGTTTCTTCCATGAATTACTCTCCTCCTCCGTTTGTGGCCCTTCTTCTCAAAGCTGAAGCTGAGTTTTCTGACAGGGATAACATGGGTGACAGAATGTAAATATAGGGGAGAAAGGGTTTTCTCTTGAGTAAGAAACTGGCTGATTCAGTTGCAGCTAGATTCATCCAAAGTTCCATACTGTTCTGTAGTGCCTACTGTAAACTACAAATGCCACTTCGCCCACCTTAAGATCGTGGATCGAAGATCCTTCGCTTTGATCAGGGTTGAGACGATGCTTTACCATCCCCAATCCCACCATGGAGGGATGGGCATCAGACAGGATCCTGTTATAATCTTGTCACAGCCTCACCACGAGAGGGGTGGGAAACACCTTTTCATGAGCCTTAATCACAAACTGAAGGACCTCCTTCTGTGATCGGATGGAGGTTGCGTGGGGCGTTGCCCACTAAAAGCAAAGCGCCGTGGGAAAGGCCCAACTTTTTAACACAGCATCCCAAAAGGTAGCTTGGCCAAAAGCGAGTCTGGATCATCTTACACCTGCATTGTAGAAAATGGATGTCATATAAGCAGCATCGGGATGAGCTGGGGCTGATTAACCCCTCTGTATTATGCACCCGCAGTGCATTTAACTAAAGCCCCTAGTTACCGGGAAGTGGGTCACTATGGCCCCTGCAATGACCAACGTATGGCCTCACGCTCCCGTGTCCATAGGACTCCCGATACGTGCTAGCAACCTTCTAGCCATGCCTACCCGATCCAGACCTTGCTGCTGCCCAAAAGTTGTGACGCAAACCCGCTTCAGGAGGGCGGGTGGGGAGCCAAGCGAAATGGCGCGAGCAGGATCCGCATGGCCTAATATAGGTTATTCCAAGGGGGGGCTGAGAGGGGTCGCCCCCCCCCAGAGCAGCCAGCCAATCAGCTGCCTGAGCACGGGGCGCCCTAGAGGGCATCCGCCCTAGAGTGTCTCTCAGGAGGCGGAATCCTCCTTTCCCCCTGCCCAATTGGAGCAGCGCGCCCCGAAAGCTGCTGGGGCACGCCAGACTCCATGCACCGACCCCCGGCGGCAGTGAGTCAGGCGGCAGCTCTTTAAGGTGAACTTGTGGAGGTCAGACCTGACTATTACTTATTATTTCTCCTTTACTAAGTAGCCACTAGGATTCTGGTGTGTGGGTGTGCATGTTGTTCACTTTGTTTATTCAACTTGCATGCCAAATATAATAAAAGAGGTTTAATCAGAGAAGGAGGGTGATATAAGGGAGAAACAGAACATCAAAGATATGTGGGGACATCATATGACTGCAGAAACATCATAGACGAAACAATTACTTGAAGGTCATAGAGAAATTGCCAGCCGCTAATGGAACTAAACAAAAACAATCAAAAATGCTTGTGGAACTATTGGTAAAGATATACACGCACTAAGTTAGAGTCATCCAAGCCTACATTCACCATCCTTGATGGATATGGACTAGACATGAGGAAGTGGCGGAAGAAAACATTTGACATGTGGTGTGGAGAAGAATGCGGGACTGCAGACAATAAAAAGCAAAGGGTCCTTGAACATCAGCCTGAATCTCTCTGGAAGCCAGATGATAAAAATTCGCTATACTTGGCCATTTTATTATTATTATTATTATTATTTAGGATGCTCATAGAAAAGCAGTAATTCTACGGAAGGTGGAGGATAGAGAAGAGACGAAGACACATGCAGATGAAGGACTCAATCAGAAAGCCATGGACTTGAATTTACACATAAGCAAAGCAGGAAGGACAGGGCATCTTGAAAATATCTCATCCAGGGTTGCATGAGTGGGGTTGACTAGAGCAGTTAACGCATACACTAATGGTGACTTTAACTAACAATTTATGATTCTTGTGATCAGATTAATCTTCTGATTTCCTAACTGCCAGTTTCACCTTTCTGAGTCTGGACTCAGGACCACCTTTGAACACCATCCTGAAAGGTGTTTTTATCCTTTTGGCAGACCAATAAAATTCAGTTCAGTTTTTGAAGGACTGTGGGGTGTACAAACCGGCCATTAAGGTCAGCCTGGAGGCGGGTAGGTTGTGGCATCCATATGATCCATGGCGACTCTGCCCCCAGACCGGCATGACAACCATGTGCCCACCCATGCTTGACATCACAGTGCTCCTTTAGTGCTGGTTAGATGCGCAGAACCAAGGAAAACCGAAAGTCATGCATGGCGGCTACGGTGCCCTTTCTGTGGCGAAAGGAGTCCACTTTTTGCAGCTCCTTTTTGCACCAGAAAGGCAAGATTGGGGCCCGGCATGTGTTGCAGTAGCATGATAGCAAGAAAAGGGTGGTCGTACAGCCCTGTATCTCCCTTACTGAGATTGTTTGCATGTGTTCGAAGAACCCTTCTCTCTGTTCATCACCTCACAGATACATTAGAGAGTAGTACCTTCTTGGTGACTGCTCCAGGCTCTGAACATCTCTTTGGAGGTTAGGAATTCTCTGGTGCTTTCTCCAGGCTAAAATCTTCTTTGTTGCACTTTGATACTGACCACTCAGGGGAACAGGCCTGCATATTATGCTATATTAATGGCTATAATTTATTGTTTAATTATTCTAGTTTGTGCATTTATTTTAGTGTAAGGCAAATTTTTAGTTTTGTTTTACTGTTGAAGCTGTTTTGAATTGGACGTGGAAACGGGGGAATAAATAATTACAAATTAAGGCACAAGAAAAATTACCTCCATCTCATCATGTGGCTAAAATTTTAAGGGATGAATTGTCCGCTGACAAATGCTTACAATCTATGGACGTCTCAGAATGTCAGAATTTTCCTGAGAAGCATTTGCCTACCTTATTTTAAGTTGTTTTTAAAACCTTCCATCGTTTTATAGACCACGCTACTCAAAGGTGTGGCCCATGACCATTGTGGTGCCGAAGCATGGCTCTGGGTCCTTGACACGTTTACGTTGTAGCCTGAGTACAATTGGTCATCCTGAGAAGTGGCAAAATAGAAAAATAAAAATATCAGACCCCACCCAAAGCTGGGAGGATTGTAACATACAAATATCTTGCTGCACTGTGAAAATTTGTTGATGTCAAATACTACTCTTGCGTTTTCAAAAAGTTCTTGGACTGTGCGCTCTAAAATTTCTGTGATTGCGCTCGTATTAGTCATTGTGACAGAGAGGCTGTGTGATTTCATAAGATAAACTAGTATTTATATATACAGCCAGGTTCTCACATTGCAATTAAATCGCTTTTGGAAGTTATCCGAAGATGTCTGATTCATTCCCCTCATTCTCAACACAATGCACGACTAATGAACATGCATTTCTATTAGAATTGCTCTCATGTTAAGCAAGATTAGCATGTTGGCATTAACACCCTTTAGATGGTGATGCTTTAGTTTATAGTTGCTATACACTGGAGGATCATTGGACTTGCTCATCTCATTAATGCCTGCTACGGAACTCGAAACAATAAAACCAGCTTCTATAGTCAATGTGACACAGATTATGCTCCAGAACGAACTACAGACCAAACCTTAATTGTCAACTTATGTTTGCAACAGAAAGAATTAACAAAATATTGCCCATAGGCACACAATCATAAATATGAAATATAGTATGCAGCCTAATGTTGAAATACCACAATTAACAACCAAAAGGCAACGAAAGGAAAATAAATCCCATGGTTTCTGTGTAGATATTTAGTGAAGCTGAAGTAGAGTGGAATCTGAAGATATCTGAACAGTCTAAAATAATCTTCATCAAATGTTGCCAGCCATTTGGTTCCAGTCATTTTGCCCAGCCAGTTTACTCTTTGTGAAAATTAAATGAGCATTCAAAATAAATAACCTTTTTGCTTCTGCACCCAACTAAAATGTTATAGACATACAATATCAATCTAGTAGATATTTCCAAAAACTATACATGCTGGAGTATGTATAGAGAAGTGTTTTTCACTAAATCTATCAGGATATTATTTAACACTGGCTTTCTTGAATCAAGAAATAAATGGGCATATCCTTTGCAAGAAAAGGAATGAAAGCTGGTCAAGTCTAACGCTCTAACCACTACATCACACTGGATCTTCCTATTCATACTTACTTCAGAAAAATTCATTTTACATATATATATATATATATATATATATATATATATTTCTGCACTGAAAAATGTGGTTGGGGCACAAGATCTGCACAAAGGATAACATGGAAAAAAGTCTACCCATATAAATGGAGTATCAATTTTGTATAAATGTAATGATGGTTTGTGGACAGAAAACATGCCTTTTGTTTGAAAAGGAAGATTTTTCTTCTTCTTCAAAGGAACCATGTATTTTGTGCACATTACTCTTCCATCTATGCAAAAGCTTCTCTATCACCTATGAAAAACATAGCTAAATTTTGTTCCTTACCCCTAGGGATTTTGGGGGCATCCCCCATTTTTAAAAAATAGATATTGGAACCTAGAGATCCTGGGATCCACAAAAATGTCCAGGACAAACTGCCCTTTCCCCATTTCTGCTCTAAAACTATAACCAGAATCTTTCAGAACTATATTTCAACTCTCAGATAGTACATATGGTGGAAATTGTGTGGCTCTCCATGTTTTATCAAACTATAATTCCTAGAAGCCCTTACAAGCATAGGCAATGGTTAGGAATATGGATAGCTGCAGTTCAACAGCACCTGGAGGGACACACAAGTGTGTGTATGTGCCATTAAGTCATCTGCCAACTTACAGCAACCCAATGAATTTCATAGTGTTTTCTTAAGCAAAGATACTCAGAAGTAGTTTGCTATTGTTTTTCTTTGAAATATTGCCAACAACCCCTGGTGATCTCCCATCCAGGGCTGATCCAAGGCTGACCCTGGTTAGCGTCTAAGAACTTTATCGCACTCGTTTTTCAGAGTGTTAAGGGCACTGGAAGAGGACGCTCATGTGCGCACGCGACAGGCCAGAAATGGATTTTACCGCATGTCAAAGTGTCCCCCAAAAGGCCCCGTTCCATTCCGTTGCGCCTAGCCGTCCTCCTTCAGTGCTGACGGGGGCCATTTTGCTCAGTCAGAAGACTTCCAACCAGAACATTTCACATGCCTCAGCACTGAAGGAGGACAGCTAGGAAGAATGGAATGGAATGGTGGGGCCTTTGGGGGGACACTTTGGCGTGCGGTAAAATCCGCTTCTGGCCTGTTGCACGCGCACACAAGCATCCTCTTTCAATGCCCTTAATGCTCTGAAAAATGAGTGCGATAAAGTTCTAGGATGAAACAGGATCTTGTGCCTTCAGAGTAGTGCTGCCCCTAATTTATTAGATCAACACCTATGATTTTTCAGGGTAGTGGGAAACTGCAATATCTTCAAGTTGTATCTATATCATTTTAGTGGAACTCTTTTGTAATTGTTACAGGTTTTCCTCCCCAGCTGTATTCATGTTTCATTTTCAAGCAGAAAATTATAATACATCATCACTTGAACATACATTCCTATTATTTCTCCTTCAGCCTCATTTTCTCTTTGGCATACCCAGTTGCCTGTTTCCCTCTGCTTGAACTACAAAGACACAGAAATGAATTTCAGTTTAAATAAACACAAAATAGAGACCTTCACGAATTTGTAGGCATCATTCTTCACTCTCTTTACAATACCTGCTTTGTTAATTGCAATCAGTCTTACATTCTCTCTCCAACCCATACTCCTCTCCCCTTCTTGCAGAAAGTTGGATCCAAACTCAAGGATACCTAGCACAGGCATAGAGGGAAGATCAGTAATCACATGCATACATAAATGGCAGCCTATGACTACTGTGTGTGTAGGGCACATATTGCAAAGAGAGGGGGGATTCTTAAAAGCTTTAACCCTCTCTGTCCATCACTGCATGATTCAGTGAGACCTTCTGCAAGCTACCTCTATGGAGCACATTTTAAGATATACCCAATAATTTTACTAGCAACATTGTTCTGAATGGGTTGTGAAATTTACCAAGGCTGCTACAGTGTATGGTTAATAGCATGAGTATGACATAGAAAAAAAATGATCCTATAGGCACAGTACAGACTTCCCTTTTTTGCCGTGCTGGCACTGATATTAGGGTTAGGGACCGCGCAGCAACTGCACGGTCCCAAATCTTAGCACGGCACAGCGACATAACAATAGTGACGTCCAGTGTACCCGGGTGCCGCCATTGTGATGTAGGCACCACGTGGCGTCCACACAGCACTACATGTTGCTTATGTCACAAGTGCACCATTGGCGCACACGATATCCGCCCTGTGGTGCTAAAAGAACCTGGTTTTTCCGGGTTCTTTTTCCTCCGGAGGGAAGCCACATGGTTTAGTGGCGGTGGCTTCCCTCTGGAGAGAATTAGGCCACTGGCAGGCTGCCCTTTGGGGCGGTCTGTCCCACACCATAGTCTAAGAATAGCTATTTTTAAAAACACACAAACCCTAAAACATAATCCTGTTTACCCTCCCCCCCCCTTTTTTTATTTTGCTAAAACTTTAAAGAAAGTCAATATTAATTCTTGTTGCCAAACTTTAACATCAAGCAGAAACTAAACATAAGTCAGCAGTCCTATGCAACAGCTAAACATGCCCATGCAATTGTGGGCTGCATTAATAAAAAGATAGTGTTTAGATCAAAGACTTAATGGTATGACAATTTTGTTTGGGTCAGGCTTCACCTGGAGTATAGTAGCTAGGTTTGATTGCTAGAGTTTAAGAACTCTCCAAAACACAGGGAATGGTTACAAAGATGGTGAAAGGTTTGGAGATCAAGACTTAAGAGGAAAGTTAGAAAGACTTCACTATGTTTAGCCTAGAGAAGAGATGATTAAGAATTGATACAATAGCCTTTTTTATATATAAAAGACTGTCTATAGATGATGATGCACATATTTTTTCTATGTTTCTCCAGAAGGCAGAAAACAAAACAATGGGTTCAAATCACAGATATTTTAATTGAATACTAGGAGCAACCTTTTGATAATATCAGCTGTTTAACAATGGAACAATCTCACTTGCAGTTATGTAAACTCTTCTTCATTAGAATTTTCTAGAGGATGATCATTTGTTAGGCATACTATAGCAGCAGATTTCCCACATTAGTAAGGGATTGGACTAGATAAAATTTGAAATACCTTACAAGTCTATGACTGTGCATGTATAATACAAAGGGATAAGGATACAGCACATGACAGCTATTTGATTGTAGTTGCTCTTGACTACCCACAACTTTCAAAATATACTTTGGGGAAAAATACTTTTGTGGGTTGGCATTAAATTTTCTACTCACACTGTTAAGATTAGTGATGGACAATCATCCTTCCAGTTTCTTTTTCATTCCTGAGGGTCACACTAAATGAGAATAACATTCACATAAAGGTAATTTCACAAATGGCTTTTTAAAAAGAAAAGAAATGGTAGGCATGTAAGGCTGATTCAATTTGGAATGGCTGACATAAGGAACATTGGTAAAGAGATTTTAATCCTTTGCTTCCCTGCCATGGTTCTGATCTAGATTGGTGACCCTGTGCTTCTCATTTGCCAATTCAAGTGGAGGCTGTAAACCAAAATGGGAGACAGAAAGAGACCTTTATCCCCATACCAGTGTCCAAATCTGAAACAGGGACTCCTCACATATGTTTTGGTTATTTAAAAAAATCATTCCTACAATTGCTAATGCTATCCCAGCATTCTCAAAATAATGTTCATTATGTTTATATTTTACTTTTCATCAGTCATCACCACTAGAAAATTATAGAGATGTTTTCTGGGGGAAAGGGGGAGGGGTGAATCACTCAATAACTAATATGCATAGTAGATTTTTTCATTTTATTTATAGGCAAATAGACTAGGTCTGTGACATTTTCATAACGGTCTTGCTTGCTTCCTTTCCTTTCCTTTCCTTTCCTTTTTAAAAAATACTTTACTCTTGTATCTGCACTTTCCAGTAAGCGTTACTGAAACACCCACTGCATTGGTGAGGGAATCAGAATTTCTATTATCATCTTCCATTATAAGTGAAGACTGTAGGAAACCATCAGCCTACAGATCAGATGTTCTGGCATCTGTTCCCTGCTTCATGTCTAAACAGTTTAAGATAATTACAGCCCTGCATTTAGACTACTTGAATCAACATGCTGGCACTGAGGAAACAAAAGCTTTCTCTAGTTTCCTTGAACTAGCTCTGGATAACTGATCTCATCCTTAGGGCTGACTAACCAAGAGATTCATCACAAGCCAAGTGGTTATATGTGTGAAAGTACAAGGGAAGAAGACAGTCAAGATACTACTTCTTAAAGATTTACAAGAAATTTTTTGTTGTTGTCCTTTATGGCTAGTGCTCCAGTTCTATCCAAATTCAATTTCAGACCAATTTATCGATTTCATTTTGCTTTTATTCTCTAAATAACAAAACACTATCCCAAGATTTCATTTTATACCACTTTTTTCAATGTTGTTCATATCTACTGTTACTTATTGTTATCAATTCACACTGTTGTTGATTATATGTGCACTATATATGTGTTGGTGGGTCTGTGATCTCCTGCACTCAAGTAGTATATTGTTAACATTGTTTTCTCCCTTCCTTTCTTTCTTAAAGCTGAATCAGAACACAGATGGTCCAGCTAATGGCAGTGATGACTGGTGTGCCCTATGGCAGTGAGAAAGGGACTTCACTCTGGATTATAGTCCACACTTTAAAGATAATTTCAGATGTGCTGAATCCTATCCACAAAACAAGTCTGGAACTTTAGATAGCTCCTTTTAAAGTTCAGAGTAAACCTCACAGCAGATTCACTGACCCTCTCACACATGAACCATCAGCCTCCACTGAATAATGGCTCATCAAGCTCAGTATCCTATCCTCTTGACTGACAATAACTCTTTGGAATCTCAAGCATCACCTACCTGATCCTTCTAATTGGAGATGTCACAAATTAAACCAGAGATCTCTTGTATGCAAATCACATGCAATACTAGTGAAGTATATTCCCTCCCCCAAGTAATGAAGAAGAGATAGATTAACGATTCGGAGGACAAACTGTCTCTCTCTGGGCTTAGTCTTCATTTAGTCCTAACCAGAGGAGACTCATGTAATGCATTAGATGTACTTATGTCTTACCTTGCCATTCAACAACTGATTGAATGGGACTGAGTCATTTGGAACTAACCAAAAGGATCCGCCTGCCCACCCCATGTGTGTGTCTGCTAGCTGTAATCTTAATTTTTATGGTATAATCCAGCCCTTTTATCCCTGTAAATATTCTGTATGCATAGCGTATCTGTGCATGATCTGATATGGGGGAAAGCATAAATCAATGCATGAAGCTGGTGATGGGTACAGTAGGCAAAGATTCCTTCATATTTTGCTCATTTGTTATTCACCGAACTGGAATCTACACAGATGAAAATATTTCTCTGTGTGTACTGAAGGTTGTGTGTTTAGTGAATTGGTCTAATTTCAAGGCTTGTCAACTCAGAGATGTTGTGCATGCAGACATGAATCCCTGAACAAAGCAATAAAAAGGTACAGACTGTTTATCGGTGAGGCAGCTCACAATCACTTGGAGTCCAATTTCTGAACACAGCTAAAATATCAATTATAATTAAAACCTTGGAGTGAGGATGGGAAATGTTCAGCTCACTAAAAGCTGTAATTCTATAACTCCCATGAGCCATAGTCATAGCCAGTGGTGATGGATGAAGAATGATGAGAACTTCAGTCTTACACCTGTAGGCTCACAAGCTGTGCATTCATGACTTCCAGTCTAGCTTCTGCATTGTGTTCAGGAGGCCAGTGAACAAGATGGAAAGAAGAAAAAGGAATGGAAAAAGAGGTCCTCCCCCAGACATGTTTTTGAAGCTGTGTCATCATTTGAGCAATTTTTTAAAAAATAAATCTTATTGAAATGTCACATCTTGTACAATAAATACCTTTTGACTAATTGACACCCCCCCCACACACACATGTTAGAATGCCATTCATTCATTTTATGACATTTCTGAATGCAACATAGGGAAGTCTTCTGATTAAATATACAAGTTACTGTTTACTGTTAAAGTTTGATTTTAAAAAGGGTGATTGTTAGGTATTTTTTAGCTTTTCTCTTGAGTTCTTTAAAACGAAAAACTGTAGTGGAAAAATGTAAATTGATGCAATGAGTAAAATGTTTTAAAAAATCCATTATGAGAAAAATGAATCTTAGCATGGAGGTATAATTGAAGAGATGACTGTCCCTTAAAAGCTTCAGGGAGGAAAAAATACGCCAGTGGTACTATATCAGAGTCACTTAAAAGCCAGGACAGAATTAAAGAAGATGTGAAGTGTGAAGGAGAATTTTTGACCACTCATCTATGTAATCATAATCAAGAGACTAGGAAGCTGCAAAACTGGAGTAGAGGTTATTAAGACACCATGGGGATTTTGTTTATCAAACAGAATAGAAAGGGGAAGGAGGAAAGCATCCATTAAAATGACTTTGTGTAAGACCTAAACTTGGAGTAAGAAAGCAGTAAACCTAATGGCAGTATGTTGTGAAAAAGACTATTCTATCATATAGCTCATTTAGACTGTAAGAGTTGCTGCCATGAGATCTGATGTATTGCGGGTTTTTTTGGAAGGTGGTGGTGATCCTGATGCAAGCTTAGAACATGGATCCATTTCCATTCTGATATCATAACATCTCATCTCATACATATGATCATATGAGCCATGAAAATACCTGGCATCCTGTTAGTCACTTACATAGGCATAAATACAAATTATGTGTGTGTATGTGCTTTTTTTGTGGTCATTCTGGAAGTCAGAATCCTCACACAATATCCCAATTTCCACCCGAATCCATTATATAACTGCTGCAGCTCTACCATGGCTGTTTACTGGCTGGTGAAGAATGAGGCGCATTAGAAGACATGTGTATATCTATGTTTTTGTAGTAAGATGCACAGCAGTGACATCCTCCTCAGGGGCCTCCAGAAGATCCCTGTGAGGTCTTGGAGAATGCCTCTCAGAGAATGCTTCCAGCTATTGGAGCTCCAACTTCCCACTTCCCATTAGCCATTAAATGGCCTGGATGAAGAGCTGCACCAGATAAAAGGTGAGTTTTGGGGTAGGTGGGAAAGGATGTATAGTTTTGCCTGATTGAACTTTATGGTGTCTCTCCCTGACCCAAGACCTCAGTCTTTGTTTCAATTCTAAAATTACTATCACTTATTCTACATTTCTGAAAAATGGCATCTTAACCATATTAAAAATACTGTAGTAACATCCAGTCTGAGAGACTCACAAATTTTCTAATAATTTTATATCTTTTTGATATATCTTTTAAAATATCTTTTTGATTATTCATATAAGGAATTATCCTGTCAATGACTTTAAAAAAACCCTAATTTGGCCAATTTTTCTGCACCTATTTATTTTTGGGGGAAAAACCATGAATTAGCCCCACCACAGGTCAATTTCTTTTGCAAATTCACACTCAGTAGGAAAGATGGCAGGAGTATAGCTACACTGGATTGGCTGGGGTAGTTCCCCAAAGCCAAAAATAAAAGAGGGGAGACCTGGCATCTCTTGCTCCAAACACAGTCTCTGATCATCCATGCTTCTGCAACCACTTTTCATCATATATGCTCCTGCCCTATCACTGCTCCTTAAACAGGCTAAGGCGAGATACAGACGGGCAGGGGAAGACGTCTTGGAGGTGTATTCTGCTGAATACGGAGCCTCCAGACCGCCCGCCCCGGGGGCGTGGCTCAGGTGTATGGGGCTTCCACATGGGGGGCAGTGAAGACGCCTCACCTGGGGCCATTTCTGACCCACAGTTTCCATACTGCCGCCTCGGAGGATGCCGCAAAGAGAGAGGCAGCTTCTTCACGGGCGGCCAAAAACAGGGCTTTTTTTTTCTTTTGCCGGCTGGCCCCTTTAAACTTTTTCCCCCGCCCTGGCCAAGAACAAAGGTGGTCTCCTGCCAGCTGGTGATCAGCTGGTGTTGGCATCCTTGTCCGCTTGCACATTGCCAATGTCACCAGCATCATGGATGCCTCCTCTCCTTCGGTCCCCGCGCTCTTGCTGAATCTGCAATGCACAGCCACAGCTGTCACCGCTGCCACCACTGTCCCCCTGCCATCCCCCATCACCTCCCTTGTACATATGTAAATATTTAAATTTTTAGCTTTTTTTATTGTTAGGTGAAAATGGCACAGGAATGTGTGTAGGGGTGCACTTTAAATTCCAAACTTTCCACGATTCTAGCAGCGCATGCGTACATGCAGCTCTAGGGTTAGGGTTAGGGTTAGGGTTATGAGTCTTAAAATGCGCTGCAGCTGTGCTGCAGCTTCCACACCTGCATGGCAGCTGACGCTGCAATTAAAGCCTGACTGCAAACTGCTCATGTTCCAGGACCCCGACTCATTATGCGACGCAGCAGACATGGAGCTTTTAAATGGGCAACTTAAATTAGCAGTGTAGCAATTCTGGCGTACCGGTGCAGCAGCTTACAGATGGAGATGCGCACTATATAGAAAAGAAGCAGGGAAAAGCAGCACCTTTTTAATGCCGCTTCTTCCCGCTTGGGGCGTGCGGGCGGCGTGTTCATGGCGGCATTCAGGTAAGGGCCGTCTGAAGGCTATACCTTCATGACGTCATGAACACACCCCTTTTTGCCCGTCTGTATCCCGCCTAAGTTCTGTCTGTGTTCCATTTCAGGGGGCTGAAAGTTTATTCTGGATTTTAGTCTAGGACCATTCTCATTACACAATTATAGCATTTTGATACTACTTTAGCTGCTATTATTCCATTCTATGCTATGTAGTTTCATGAGATACTTAGACTTATCTACCAAAGACTAGAACTGCCTATCCAAACTACAAACCCCAGGATTCCATAGGATACAGTCATGGTAGTTAAAGTAGAATTCAAGAGCTGAACTAGTATATAATAAAAAGTGGCCAATTGTGATTTCTTGGCCTGATTCTAAATTACACTGCAGACAAACAAAACTTATGTAAGTTTTGGAAGACAGCTAATTCAACCTTTACAGAAAGTCCCCCCCCCCCCCCCCGAATCAATCTTTTATATTACTTTGACATTTCTGTTCGGTATGGAGCCAAGCCAAGCCAAGCTCTTTGGCTGGCTAAAGCAAATAAGCTGGGACTGTTCCATTTCCACCTACAGAAGTTAGCTGAAATACTTGTGGACTGTTAGCCTATATCTCACCTCAGGGCAAAAGGCAAAGATGGCAAAGTGTCTGGAACATAGCACTTATTTCTCAAACAGTAGGGAGCAGCTATCCATACCAGTCATCTTTCATCAGGTGAGGCAAAGACCTCAAACACAAAAAGTGCTAGCTCACTACAGGTGGGTTTAAAATGCTGTAGATAAAAAGGAACAAGACCAATTGATACATGAGACAAAACAGCTTTTTTCCCCCTGTGGAGTAATTCCTCCGCAACCCTTTGGGGCATTTGAATATGATAAGAATATTGTGGAGGAATATTCATTTTGTCTCGCAGCAGGGAGAAACATACTTTAAGTATTCATGTCTTCGCATAAGGATGGAATAGGAGATGATTTAGGAAAAGATTGCTATTTTGCTCCAACCCACCGTGATGAAGACCATTATTAATAATTTGCCTTATACTGAATTTTATCATGTGAACCAGAACTGAACCAGTTGCCTATGCTGCCAATTTGAACCTTTATTGACTGGAACTGGAAGAGCTTAAATTACACCTGAACCTCAGCTGGAACTGAACCAAAAATGTAATAGTCTGAATCCATGCATACTTGGACAGAAACTTGAAAACTAAAATATTCTTTGCAGAGTGTAAACTGTATTCAGAGAAGGCTCTTCTATATTGTTCTATACTGAAAGATACAGTCTAGAAACAACTAGAGAGTCACAGTCACCCACTCTTTTTGTAGCGTGAGCAACATTTTGGCCCCATGTTGCTGTAATTGACTCTTTTGTGCTTTAAAAGTAGCTTTCATTCTTTTTTTAAAAACTTGCTGCTTGAATTGCAGAGGCCGGGAATAAAATGTTCAAAATAAATAACAAGTAATAAACACTTACGATCCAAGTGCTTCCATGAAAATAAATGTTTTTCTGATGTTGGTGGTCTGTTTCTTCCATGAATTACTCTCCTCCTCCTGTTTGTGGCCCTTCTTCTCCAAAGCTGAAGCTGAGTTTTCTGACAGGGTATAACAATGGTGACAGAATGATAAATATAGGGGAGAAAAGGGTTTTCTCTTGAGTAACAGAAACTGGCTGATATTCAGTATTGCAGTTATAGATTCATAACCAAAATGTATCCATAACTGTTCTGTAGTTAGCCTACTGTAAACCTACAAAAATGCCACTTCAGCCCACCTTAAGATTCAGTAGGATCAGAAGATCCATTCAGCTTTTGATCAGGGTGCAAGAACGATGACTTTACCATCCCAATCCCACCATGGAGGGATGGGAGCATCAGAAGCAGGATCCTTGTTATAAGTCCTTGTCACAGCCTCACACATGAGAGGGAGGGCTGTGGAAACATCCTTCTTCATGAGCCTTAATCACAAACTGAATGGACCTCCTTCTGCTGATCGGATGGATGGTTGCCTGTGAGGGCGTTGCCACAATAAAATGCAAAGCCGCATGTGGAGGAAAGGCCCCAACTTTATTAACACAAGCATCAGCAAAAGGTAGGCTTGGCCAAAAGCATGAGTTCTGGATCATCTTACAACCTGCCATTGTAGAATAAATGGCATGTCATATAAAGCAAGGCATCGGGATGAGCTAAGGGCTAGATTAACGCCCTCTCGTATTCATGCAACCCGCAGATTGCATTTAACTAAAGCCCCTTGTTACCGGGAAGTGGTGTCACATTATGGCCCCTGCAATGACCACAACGTATGCCCTCATCGCTCCCGTGTCCCATAGGGACTCCCGATACAGTGCTATGCAACCTTCTAGACCATGCCTACCCGATCCAGAACCTCTGCTGCTGCCCCAAAAGTTGTGACAGCAAACCACGCACTCTAGGGAGGGCGGGTGGGAGAGCCAAGCAGAAATGGCGCCGAGCAGGATGCCGCATGGCCTATATATAGGTCTATTCCAAAGGTGGGGGCTGAGAGGGGAGTCGCCCCGCCCCCAGGAGGAGCCAGCCAATCAGCTGCCCTGGAGCACCGGGGCGACCATAGAGAGGGACTATCCGCCTCCTAGAGTGTCTCTCAGGAGGCGGAAGTACCTCCTTTTCCCCCCTCGGCCAGCCAATTGGAGGCCAGCGCGCCCCAGCAAAGCATGCTGGGGCACGCCAGACCTCCATGGCACCAGACCCCCGGCGGCAGTGAGTCAGGCGGCAGCCTCTTTTAAGGTGAACTTATGGAGGTCAGACCATGAGATATTACTTAATTATTTCTCCTTTACTAAGTAGCCAATATAGGATTCTGGTGTGTGTGTGTGTGTGTGCATGGTTGTTCACTTATGTTTATTCAACTTGCATGCCAAACATATAATAAAAAGAGAAGGTTTAAACTCAGAAGAAGGAGGAGTGATGATAAGAGGAAGAAACATGAACAATCAAAGATATGTGGGTGACATCATATGACTAGCAGAAAACATCATAGACTTGAAACAATTACTTAGAAAGGTCATAGAAGAAATTGCACAGCCAGGCTTAATGATGAACATAAACAAAACAAATCAAAAATGACTATGGTGGAACTATGAATAAAGATATACAAATGAACACTAAGGTTAGAGTCATCCAAGCCATTACATTCACCATCATCTTGTATGGATATGAGAACTAGACACTGAGGAAAGTGGGCAGGAAGAAAAACATTTGACATGTGGTGCTGGAGAAGAATGCTGAGGATCCTGCAGACAATCAAAAAGACAAATGGGTCCTTGAACACATCAAGCCTGAAATCTCTCTGGAAGTCAAGATGATAAAATTCAGGATCTTATAACTTTGGCCATATTATTATTATTATTATTATTATTATTATTATTATTATTAGGCATGACTCATTAGAAAAGACAGTAATTCTACGGAAGGTGGAGGATAGTAGAAAGAGACGAAGACCACATGCCAGATGGAAGGACTCAATCAGAAAGGCCATGGACTTGAATTTACAGGACCTAAGCAAAGCAGTGAAGGACAGGGCATCTTGAAAATATCTCATCCACGGGGTTGCCATGACGTGGGGTTGACTAGAAGGCAGTTAACAGCATACACTAATGGTGACTTTAACATAACAATTTTATGATTTCTTTGTGGTCAGATTAATCTTTCTGAATTTCCTAAACTGCCCAGTTTCACCCTTTCTGCAGTCTGGACTCAGGATCCACCTTTGAACACCATCCTGAAAGGTGTTTTCTATTTCCCTTTTTAAGGCAGACCAATAAAAATTCAAGTTCAGTTTATCTGAAGGACTGTGGGGCTGTACAAACCGGCCATTAAGGTCAGCCTGGAGGCGGAGTCAGGTTGTGGCATCCATATGATCCATGGCCTGACTCTGCCCCCAGACCGGCATGACACCATGTGCCACACCACATGGCATGTGGCATCAAAGTGCTCCTTTAGTGCTGCGTCTAGATGGCGCAGAACCAAAGGAACACCGAAAAGTCATGGCACTGGCGGCTACGGTGCCCTTTCTGTGGTGCAGAAAGGAGTCACTTTTTGCAGCTCCTTTTTGCACCACAGAAAGGCAAGATTGGGGCCGCGGCATGTGGTTGCAGTAGCCCTGATCTAGCAAGAAAAGGGTGGTCTGTACAGCCCCTGTATCTCCCTACATGAGATATGTTTGCATGTGTTCTGAAGAAACCCTTCTCTCTGTTCCATCACACTCACAGATACATTAGAGAGTAAGTACCTTCTTGGTGACTGCTCCCAGGCTCTGGAACATCCTCTTTAGAGAGGTTAGGACACTCTCCTTGGTGTCTTTCTCCAGGCTAATAAATACTTCTTTGTTTAGCAGACCTTTGAATACTGACCACTCAGGGGGAACAGGCCTTGCATATTATGCTATATTAATGGCTATAATTTTAATTGTTTTAATTTATTCATAGTTTAGTTGCATTTAACTTTAGTGTAAGGCAAATTTTTAGTTTTGTTTTAACTGTTGTAAGCTGTTTTGAATCCTGGACTGTGGAAAACGGGGGATATAAATAATTATCAAATTAATAGGCAACAAGAAAAACCATGACCTCCATCATCATCATGTGGGCTAAAATTTTAAGGAGATGAATTGTCAGCTGAATCAAATGCTTACAAATCTAATGGACAGTCTCAGACATGTCAGAAATTTTCCCTGAGAAGCATTTGCCTTACCCCTTAATTTTAAAGTTGTATTTTTCTAAAACCTTCCATCAGTTTTTATAGACCCACGCTACTCAAAGGTGTGGCCCATGGACCATTGCTGGTGCCTGAAGCATTGGCTCTGGGTCCTTGACAAGTTTACAGTTGTAGCCTTGAGTACAAATATGGTACTGATCCCATGAGAAGTGGCAAAATAAAGAAATAAATAAAAATATCAAGACCCCACACCAAATAAGCTGGGAGGAATTGTAACATACAACATATCTTGACTGCACTGTGAAAATTTTGATCTGATGATTCAAATACATTAACTGCTTGCAGTTTTCAAAACAGTTTCTTGTGACTGTGCTGCTTCTAAAATTTCTGTTGATTGCCTGCTCGTATTAGTCATTGTGACAGAGAAGGCTGTGTTGATTTCATAAAAGATATTAACCTAGTATTTATATATACAGCACAGGATTCCTCACAATTAGCACATTAAATCAGCTTTTGGAAGTTATCCGATAGAATGTCCTGATTCCATTCCCTCTCATTCTCAACACAATGCACGATAATAATGAAGCATGCTATTTCTATTAGAATTGCTCTCATGTTAAATGCAAAGATTAGGAATGTTTGGCATTAACACAGTCATTTAGATGGTGATGACTTTAGTTTATAGTTGCTTATACAACTGGTAGGAAGTCATTGTGACTATGCTCATCTCATTTAATAGCCTGCTACTGGAAATCAGAGCAAACGAATATAAAACCAGACAGATTCTATAGTCAATGTTGACACAGAATTAATGCTCCAGGAACAGAACTAGCAGAACCAAACCTTAATTTGTCAAACTTATGTTTTGCAACAGAACAGGAATTAACTAAAAATATTGCCCATAAGACACACAATTCATAAATATGAAAATATAGTATGCAGCCTAATTGTTTGAAATAGTCCAAAATATAACAAACCAAAAGGCAACTGAAAGGAAACATAAAATCACACTGGTTTCTGTGTAGATTACTTTAGCATGAAGCTGAAGTAGAGTGGAATCATGAAGATATCTGTAACAGTCTAAAATACAAGTCTTCATCAAAATGTTTGCCAGCAATTTTGAGTTCCAGTCATTTTGCTCCAGCCATGTTTAGATTCTTTTGTGAAAATTTAAAATGATGACATTCAAAATAAAATTAACCTTTTTGCTTCTGCACCCAAACTAAAATGTTTATAGAGATACAACTATCAATCTAGTAGATTATTTCCAAATAACTATACACTGGCTGGAAGTCATGCTATAGAGAAAGTGTTATTGTCACTAAATCTGATCAGGATATTATTTAAAACTGAGCTTTCTTGAATCAAGAAATAAAGTATGGGCATATCCTTTTGCAAGAAAAAGAGAAATGAAAGCTGGCTCAGACTGGAAGGATTCCAGGGTAGCATAGTAGTAGGAAGGTCAAAGAAAAAAAATTGAGCTCCCAATCCCATATAGCAAAACTGATAAATTAATCCTGTGCACCAGATGTGATGTGTATTTACTTACAATTCATTATGTTCAGTGAGGATTGCTCCTGAGCAAACATGCATGCAATTGAAATTTTAAGATCCTAGGGGGGATTTCAAAAGCTGAAGAAAAGTGAGGCTATGCTCCCTGGCTATCAGTACAGTCATTCCTTCTTTTTCACCGGAGGACTAAGGTGCCTGGTATAGGGAGGTTGCTTTGGGGATCCTGCACTTGTCCTTTCCAGTATTTTTTTTTTTTTACGAATGTGAAAGCCAGAAAATACTTCTTTGCTCTTTGTAACATGACTTTCTCTGTAGCAGCACCATAACTGTTGAATTCCCTACCCAAAGAAGTTAGGCTGGCCCCATTTCTTTCAAGCGTCTGTTGATCAACCAAAACAGTACTGTTCTGCATGGTATTCTATCTTTTAACTGTTTCAAAACTGGATTGAAGGAATGTTTTCAAAGTGCTTTTAGGAGTTTGTAGAGAATGTCAAAGGTGTTTTAAAAACATTTTTATCTCTGTACTGTTTTGATTTTTATTTGTTCATCACTGAAGGCTGGGAAGTGATAGAGAAATATAATAAATAATTAAATAAGGAAAGGAGGAAACTGGGATTCCTGCATCATCAGGGTGTAAAAATGCCTAAATATACATAAGTAACAAATGTATACAGGCTGAAAACCAAATGACAAGTGTCATTCCTCAAACTTTTATGTGTCACTTAATTTTGATCCTTCTTCTTCTTAAATGTGCTGAGAGGCTATGTGTTCTGACCCTCATATGATTTTCATACCAACCCTATAGGTAAGCCTAGGGGACAATGGGGTTCACAGCTATGTAGGAGGCTGAATCCAGGGCTTCTCCCTCAAATTCTAAGAAACTAAAACTCACCACCACACTTTGACTCAAATCTGTCAGTACAAGCAGCTGTTCATATGATAAGCTGAAAACACACCAGGGAATTGTTTTATTCCTTCACAATAATTAGTGCAGTCAAAGAAGGGAAAATGATATTAAACAAAGGCTCTTGAGAATGTTCCTGTTGTGTTCCAGAACAAAAGACAGGCACTGGAAGAAGGATGGGAATGGATGCTATGCACAATACTCCCTGAAAGGTTCAATCATGCTCCATTGCCGTCTTTCAAGGAGCACCCAGAGCCTCTAAGCACAGCTAAATTTGCCAGAGACCAAATTGAATCTTTTATTAAAAAGGAATGTTCAAAACAGTTGGAATTCACTATAGGAAAAAAGAAAGAGAGAAAAGGCAAAAGTTCATTTCTTGTGACAGTTAGTTAAGGTTTTCAATTCCCATAGAAATGGTATTTGCCACCTCTAATGAACAAGGTGACATGGTTTTTGCATGCCCCAGCTTCAGGCTCCAAAGGTTAATTCAAGTGTAGTGAAAGAGAAATTGACTCAGCTGCTAAAGAATGACAGGTTCAGTCTATAAGCTCCTTAAAGGCCAAACTGTGAGTTTGCCTTTATCTGCTTGTGAGTTTGTACATTCCCCTGTGAACTGCTGAGGTACAAGTCTTGGTAAAAGGTGCCCTTTTCTAGTGCTGTTTTATATGGACAGACAGGTTTTAGCAGAGCTGAATTTTTTTTTTTTAAAAAATCCCAAACACTTTTCTTCTCACTACTTGCAGGTGTCTCATTTTTATTTCAACATCATCTTTGATCTATCTAACCATTTGCTATAAATAAATAAATAAATGTGATACTATTCCTTAGGGTTGAATAAAACATTGCCATTTTTTTTAATGGTTGGCTGCTATACCAAATGGGGAGAATGACTCAGTTCTGGGTTATAGTCCAAACTGTAACAGCACTATTCACAGTGCTGAACCTAGTTTGGAGAAAGGATTTAACTCCCTGAGTAGCTCCTTTACAGTTCAGAATACAATTAGTGTCCCATCAACACTGCAGCTACCAGCCACCACTGCTTTGAGCTTCAAGTGAAAGATCATTTTGAGATCTTGAACTTGGATGTTAAGGGCATAATCCTACTCAGAGGGGTTAATCCTGTTCATCCTGAAGCATGGACTTTACCTCCTTTCCTCTCCTTAGTCCTGGCCATAGCTTGGGATGCTGCACTGAAGCTAGGTCATTTTTTTCCCAATCAAGAGGTTTCTGCACACCTAAAACATTAAACACTTTGCTCTTTATCAGGTCTTTGCAAGCAGCACAATTCCTTCTTTTACTAGAACAGCATGTAGAGTATGGAGAAAAGAGAACATTTAGAGAGTCCTGGAGATAAAGATGGATGAGATTTTGTGTGTGCGTTTTTAAAATATGAACTTTCCAAAACTGACAAAAAAAGATATGTTAAAAGGAATTTGTTTTAAAAGAACTTGTGGGGAAAAAGAAAGCCAGGAGATCTTTTTATTCAAGCAGATGGATCTGTCAGCTTAATTAAAGTTTGAATCTTTCTCTCTCTCTCTCTCCCCCTCCCTTTCTGGTAGTCATTTCCCTCATTCTGTGTGAGCCAAATAGTCACATTAGATGTAATATTTTATGCTCTTTGGTTGGCTTTTAAAAGAAGTAGACATTTTCTAGTTTCATCTAGTTGATACATATACTGTAACTCAGTAATGTCTATCTAGCACTGTAAACATCTTACACTGACAAATTAAAATGCATTATCTGTACAATGAACAACATTATTTCCCATAAAGTTCTGGCAGTACTTCCAAATGATAGATATAGGCTTAGCCCACATGAACTTCGGAGTGGGACAGTACAATGGGTCACCTGAGACAAAAGGTTGGGATATACTATCATTTTTGAATCCTCTCGAATGTGTCTACAACCCTTCTCTACTAGTGTGTGTGTGCATGTGTGTATCACATAAAGGAGTAAAGGTCTAGTTCAGCCTGTTCTCTGCATGCTAGTTTTCTACACTGGACAGAGATTTTGTTTTCTGTATTTTTCAAAAGTAGAGGATCAGAAAATCCTACCTGAAGTGCTACAGTCCATTTCACTCCTCATTCTTTCCTCATTCTGGTTCACGTCGAGATAATTTGGTGAATTATACATTACTAAAAGAAAAAAAAAAAAGGAGGAAATTCATCACCAAAAAGGAAAAAAAAGAATGAAATAAATGTGCACAAGATTTAGGTATGCTATTTAATATAGATAGATAGATAGATAGATAGATAGATAGATAGATAGATAGATAGACAGACAGATGCAGAGTTAGAAATAGCTACTTCAATTTACAGAAAATTACAGTACATTTTACTACAGAAAGCTTAACTGTGACCAGGTGACTTTTGTCCAGTTGCTTTTGATGGGTGACTTTATAGCCTCTACTGCTCTCCCTTCTTATGGTTATCTATCTTTAAACTGGATTTGGAATGGACAGCTCTAAAAATAGAGTAAGTCTTCAAGCAAAGGACTATCCTCTGACAGCCTTTCAAATACAGTAGAGGAATATTCTCTATAGTAGGTCACGTGGCCATTGTGTGTGGATGCTGTGAGTGTATCTACACTATATTTTTTGGCAATTTGGTACCACTTTAAAGTTTGATGACTCCATCCTATGAATCAAGGGATCTGTAGTTTGGTAGTAATTTAGAATTCATTAGCCCATTTCCTAAAATGCTGCTGAGAAGTTGAGAGAATGCTAATGCTAGCTACTTCACAAATCTCAGGAATACATAGGATGGTGCCAGGGTTACTACAAGTATGTGACATTTAGGTGCATTGATCAATTGCTGTTAGAAATGTATTTCACTAATTGCTCAAGCTTGAGTTTCAGAAAAGACAGTGGAGACAATAACACTTCAACTTTTTATTTATTTATTTATTTTTAATTGGAAGAAAAGGTTGTATGTGGCATCCAACTGGCAGCAGGAAAGAAAGTCAAGCTCTGTAATAATTGGGAACGTGGTGATCCTGGAGAAAGTTGGTGATCCAACACTGATTCCAAGTTGGCCCTGTGGCTTGTGCATTAGAGGAGGACAGACACTAGATTCCAGGTACAGACAGAAGCACAGCTGGGAAGTAACTAACTAAACATAGTATTATTACTTAATATATTTTTAGTAGTTGATAATAATCCTCCTTATTATGGTTTTAATGATAATGATGTTAAAGGAGCTTTTTTTAAAAAAAAACCTTTGGAAACCATTACTTTGGGGAGTTGGCCATATTTAAGAAATTGTGGCCGTTTTTATTTTTTATTTGATTAAAAAAAACTATCAGCCATACTTTACTGTAATGCAATGCAATATGGAACTTTTAAAATAGTGAGTAATGTGCAAGTGCAATGTATTACTTTCTTTAAAGTGACGCTAAAGAGTTAACTTTTAAAGTAGCATTTCCAAACTTTGTGTGACAGTATCAAAAGAGCACTTAAACCTTCGGTGTGATGCTTGGGCAATGGATAGGCTGAAGTGGAGATCTAGAGAGGGGAATGGAAATAATAAGGAAATCTTTTAAAGAGAATTTGATTCTGGTAGAGATATGGGGGTATATATAGGTTTGCTTTTCAGTAACTATGTGCAGACATTTATCCATCCATGTCTTCATAACCTGGAGAGAAAGAACTGGAGATTTTGTACAGCCACAGAGCTGTGCAAAAGCAAGGTAAAATAATTAAGGGAAATGTATATTATCTGTGATTAATCTACTTGCTTTCTCACAAACAATTGTTTTCTTTGAGACACATGCCTGAAAAATTTGGGCAACAGGGAAATTGAATTTATGGCTAGAATCCTGATGGTAATATGTGAAAAACTCCTCTTACATCTGTATGCCCTCTTGATGTCATTGCAGAAGGAAGTATTTACTATGTTCTTCAAATAATGTCACCCATGTGACACATCCTACTTTTCTGTTACCAGTGCACCCACCCACCATAGCCATTTAGTAAAGGGGGATGCTCAAGGAGCATCTAACTGCATTTGCACAGCTGGATGCACAAGCAAAATGGCATCCTCTCAGATCCTTCTATCTTGGTTGTGCATCAGGCAGCTGAAAATTAGGCTGTGTGTGGGTCTGGAGGTGGAGATTTGCTTGGTAGAGCTTTATATACCACAGAACCAATTCAAGATTTTGTCCAATGTTTACCACCCAGTGATTGGTCACAAAACAAAACACACAAAATACAATACACACAGGTAAAGAAAACCATATTATGATAAACAGGTATCTTCCATCACTTCTAAATAACTGCTCTGCTATTTTGTATCAGACAGATTTGTCTATTGAGACAGAAGGTTTGAGTTCCTAACTCTTAAGAATTTGCATTGACTCATTTTGTCTTCAAGCATGATTGTGGCACTGCATTTTGGCTTTTCCCTCTGAAAGGCTCCTTATCTTTATCTGCTACATGGCCAATAAGTATAACGTGATCCTCTCTATAGTGGCAAAAATTATTGAACTTTAACTATTGCAAAAGATTGAAAATTGCAATTTGCCAATTACTACTCTAGTTTAGCCAGTTTAGCTTTTTTTTAAAAGTCCAACTTCTATGGGAGTACATGATTAACTTTTCTACTGAGATTAAGCCAATTAGTCTCTATAATCTAGTGCATATCCTTGTGACAGCTCATCAGGTCTCAAGAAAAGAACCTTCCCAGCTTTGCTAGCTAATGTCCTTTAATGGAAGAAACATATCAATAAACTTATTTTAACCAAGTGCACGTTGTACCACAGAGTTACCCTCCCCAAATTTACCTGAAAGTCCTCATTGAATACAGTACTATACAGAGAGACTATACTCCCACGTAAATGAGTATTTACAAAGACAATCAATATCCTAAGAGCAGATTTATGAATGGCAACAGTTTAGTCAAAACTTGGAGCCTTTTTCTGATGTAAAAACTTGGTATTCAGCCTTTCTTTGACTGAATAATGAAAACAGAACAATAATTTACAATATGTGAATTATAGCAGTCATAAAAAGTAATGCTTTATTGTTCAGTCTCCTGTAATTCACAATGAAGTAAAATTGGTTAAGCTAATTTTTAATATTACATTCTGAAAATTATTTGAAGAATTCAGGGGATAAAAATAAAATATTCTCAGTAATTAAACCACTGCTCAAGAATACATATGCAATAACACACACATACACCAAAATATGTATGTAGAATGTGCATATCTACTATTTGGCTTTTAAGCCTAGCAGTGGCGGGGTTTCCTATAATTCTTCTCTGTTGTATTATACCAATGTCAAAAGATTAAAGGGTCCAAATTCCCCTCCCCCATCATATTCTTCTTTTAAACATATATGAAAACAGAGCTAGAAAGTGCCTTTCAGAAAAGTGCAGCTTTTAGCTTGTGTCATTGATGTTCATGGCTTAGAACTTTATCCCATATTGCTTTGATTTCATTTTTCTCCATGTCAGAAAAGTCAGAAAACCATGGAGTCTGTTCTCAGATCACTGACTAGCAAACTGACAGCATAAGGCAAACAGACATAAACAGACATCTCCTCTGGTCAACATGCTTCACCTTCTGATCAATGAACTCACATGTGCACCATGTGAAAGCTAAGCTCTCCAAAGCCAGCTAGATTAAGCCACTGTAACAAACAGCAAAGACATGAGAGCAGCTAAGAAGTCACTGTGATTATATACGAACTAGAAGAGCTGTTAACAAAAGTGGATTGTACTGAAGCCTAATTAGTTTCACCTATGATACATTGTTCCCTTTAAGAACCTTACAAATACAATAAGCATGGAGTAGAATGTGATAGCTCCTAGACACCTTGCACCTGCCTACACACATGCACACAGTGTGTGTGTGATTTTTTTAAAAAATAAAAAATAAAACACAAACCCACTCATTCATGTTGTATATTGTATAAACTTTGCTGTTACCCACCTTGATCCCCAAAACGGAAGAGGCGGGATATAAATTTAAAAAATATATATTATTATTATTTGGAAGAATCTTAGGGGCTGAACAGACCATCCCTAAGGGGTGGCCAGAAGCCACTTCTTTCATCACTGGATAGGGGCCATGGCAACTACATGCCATGGCCCCAATCTGGCATTTCTGCTGTGCAAAAAGGAGCCATAAAAAGAAGCACCTTCTGGCACTCCTTTTGGTGTGGCATCATCTGGATACAGCACCAAAGGAGCACCGGTCAGGTGCACAGCATGATGGCAGCATAAGGGCAGTGTTGGGGCATAGATGCAGTGCCCCCACTCTGCCCTGAGGCTGGTGTATAATGCCAGTTTGTACAGCTTCTGTTACCATTTCCTGTGCCAATCTTTTCTTCTTTCTTTCTTTCTTACAAATGTGGTCTGGTTTATGCTGTTTGGCAGCATTGCGACTCTCTGGGAGATTATTTTAAGTGAGCTGAAGTGTTCTCATATTTCTTTTGTTATACTGTTGTCCTCTGGCCAAACAGCTCTTGCAAATGATTGAAAACCATAGAAAAAAAACCTATGAGTTGACAAATTAGTGAAAAGCACACTATGGGAAAGGATGTGTCTATGATATTATTGCCAATGCTCTGAAAAAAGTTATATACCTATGTAGATTTTCAAACTGGGTACAGTAAGCATATGGCACTTTGAGAGAACCTGTGCATTTTCAATTGCATGTCACTTTGAAATGTGATACTGCACAGTTGAACATGCGTGTAGTTTTATGTACCTCTCCTTTTCATCAACATGGATTATGTGGAAAGAGCACTACACACATACAAGCTATACTGGGCTGAAGACAGCCCACTCTACATAAATACTGTGTTGTGGCTAGGCCTTCTCTGTATACTTTTCCCCACAAATATTTTCATTATACAACGTGTGAACATCTGTATAGGCTGAAAAAAAATATGAAGACATTATTTGTCCATCCTTTTGACTGAAGGTGTTTTGATTTCATTTATCCAGGACTCCAGAGGCAGAAATAACATGGAAAGAACAGGTTTAGGTTCCTCCACCACAAAAAAGAAGAGCAGTTCAACATGATTCAATGCAATAAACAAGTTTCAACTGAGAAAAAGTAGGATTCAGTTCAATCCTACTGTAGCAGTGTGTGCCTGCATCCAACTGGCAAGGTAAGCAACGAACGCCTCCAAAATTCCATGCTGCGCATGTGCAAATAGCAAAACAGAGAGAAAGATGGAAGTCAAATAAGTCTGCCTCACCAGCTGCCACCAGTATGTTAAAACAAGATCTATAAGTTTGGCTACTATGATAAATAAATTAAGGAAAGTGGAGGTAGGTGAACAAAAATATAATCCCTGTATTCATTTTAGAAGTGGCCTTCATGTGGTTTTTAGAAGAATCAGAATAATTTAAAAAAAAATCTTTATATAGAAAGGTTAACCGACCTGGTTGTTTCATATCACACATGCATATTGTTAGTTGTAAATGAAATGTTTGCTGAAACATATTGAACTACTCTTCTTTTTTTTCTGGTGTAGAAGCCTATTTGTATTCTATCAGTGTTATCTCTGGCTTTGATACCAAATTTTCTGTTAAAGCAGTCATGGGCAGGAATATATTTACTTCATTAACTGAAGTATACCTGTAAATTTTATTACTTTACTATAGCAATAAGAATAACAGTACAAAAACATAACATAAATTTTGCTGTTGTCTGTCTTCAAGCAGTTTCTGACTTAGGGTGACCCTAAGGCAAATCTATTTATAAGGTTGTTGTTTTTTGCTTTTGTCTTGCAAGATTTGTGCAAAGGGAGGCTGCTTTTGTCTTCTTCTGAGGATGAGACACTGCGGCTTTCTTGTGATCACTCAACAGATTTCCATGGCTGAGTGAGGATTCAAACCCTGGTCTCCAGAGACATAGCCCAATGTGTAAACCACCACACCACTCTGGCTCAGTAAATACATCACTATTATGTCAAAATGTTACATTATATTTTTAAAAATGTGAGATATAAACACTTGTTTCCTTTTAATAAACACTTGAGAAGTCTTTTTCTGTATAGGTAAATGTAAATGTATGACAGCCAGCATGGAGTAATTGTTTGAACACTGAACTACAACTGGAGACTAGGGTTCAAATACCTGTTCAGCCACTGGGTGACCTTAGGCAAGTCACACTCTCTTGGCCTTCAAGAAAATCCTGAGAAAGGTTTGCCTTAGGGTCACCATGAGTCAGAAATGACTTGAGGACACATAACCACAACAAGAAAGTAAGAATGATGTACACCTGGAGTAGGCAGAAGTTAGAACATATCATCATCATCATCATCAGCAGCAGCATCACCATCACCATCATCACCTTTATACCCTGCATTATTTCTCCAAACTGTTACACAAGGCAGCTTACAAACAAAAATGAGTACAGTATAGCCAAAAACTTTCTAAAGATCAATATTTTTTTTAAAAAAATAAACATTATTTTTTTTCAGGTGATTAGCAGTACATTTGCAAGGATTTCTGATTTTCAGCAGCTTAACAGCAGCAACAAAATGACCTACCTCCACAGTTTGCTCTGACCAGCTAAAATGAAGTAATCATGGGATAATTGTGGTGGATTTTAGTGTGGCAGGTCTATAAGTTCCATTTGGTTTTGGTCAGTGATACCTGAAAGTTGGGGTGCTGGATACAGGTACAACAAGAGGTGACAAGAGGAGCCAAGAGTAATGCCTATTCACATACAGTCTTACACATGGAGATATCCCACATACATTTTAAAAATGCTTTAAATGGTTATTAAACAAGTGTGATTAAACCATTAAGCCATTAAACTTGTGTAATAGATTTTTAACACTACAGTCAGAAGATGGAGAAAGCATCTTTCAGGTCCTCCATGCAATGAGAAAACTGTGGGCAAGAAAAAGGAACAGTGCCAGCTCTGAACAGTCCAGGTCATCTGCATTGGTGGTTTCTAGTCTTTCTTTTCTTCCCTGCTGATTCTCCTAATGAGAATGGTAACACAAGCTCTGATCAAGCAGCTCTCATCTGAACCAGGTTCTCCCAACCTTCACTTCAATATGTGGCAGAAGAGAGGGATGAGAGAAGCCCCAGGAGCTGCATGTTTAAGGAAAGGAGGGGAGGGTCATCACAATCCACAGCAGCAGACATACAGAACAGAAAACTATAGACTAACACTATTAAAATTGGAAACAAATAGGAACTATTACTTCCTGCCTTCCCAAGGTTGTGAAATAATCCTCCTGCAGTTGATATCCTGAAGGACATCATATATAGCTCCTAGACACCTTGCACCTGCCTACACACATGCACACAGTGTGTGTGTGTGTATGTATGTGTGTGTTTAAAAATTAAAACACAAACCCACTCATTCACTCATGCCTGAATCAAATGTTGGTCAATATAATAAAATTAACCTGTAAAGAAAAAACAGCACCAAACTGTTCACACTGCTTGAATTAAAAAAAAAAAAAATCCCAGCCATTTTTTTAAAAAAAAACTTCCTCTCAGTGATTGGCTGGGGATGGTTGCCTAACCATCTATTTCTTTTTCTGTCTTGGGCCCAAGTGTGTGTGTGTTTCTGAGCGCAACCATGACTGTACATGATATCCCAGAAGTCTGAAATCCCCAATATCCTGGCCTTTCTGGATACCACCTTTCTTCCTCTGTTGTGAGTGCCTTGAGGAAAACCAATCAAGGACAAATGCTCTTTTTATTTGCACATCTGTGAAGAGGAGATGCACACCACTGTTTAGGTGGATGGGCTATTCACTTTTGAGGTTCCACACAATATATCATTACTGTTCTTTAAAAAGTTGAACTTGTGTGAGTCTGTGAGAACAGGAGGTGGCTGGGATTAGAAGGATCCACCTTTTTATGTTCAAAAAGACTGGTGGCTTGTAGGAGGAACATACACTTAGAGTACAAATTGATGTACAACTTCTGGGCCAATCCATTTGTACTCTAAGGATATGTTTCTCCTACCATCTCAGGATTCAGTTGAAGGCTCTTAGGGTTGAAAACAAACCTAGACATTTGTACTCCCACCAAGTACAAAATACATATGTCAAGTGTCAAAACATAGTCCTTCCTACCATTCACTGAACAGTAACTTTTTATAATGATCTTTGCTCTGATCCTGTTGGTGTTTCTGCTTGGGGTCTCAGCATCATTTCAGTTTTGACTCATAGTGCCTGTATTACAGGATTTTCTTGGGAAGATTTTTTCAGAGTAGGTTTCATAGAATCATAGAGTTGGAAGAGACCACAAAGGCCATGCAGTCCAACCCCCCCTGCCATGCAGGAACTCACAATCAAAGCATCCTTGACAAATGGCCATCCAATCTCTGTTTAAAGACCTCCAAAGGAGGAGACTCCACTACTCTCTGAGGATGTGTGTTCCACTGTTGAACAGCTCTTACTGTCAAGAAGTTCCTCCTTGTTAAGGAGGGATCTCTTTTCCTGCAGCTTGCATCCATTGTTCCTGATCCTATTCTCTGGAGCAGCAGAAAACAAGCTTGCTCTATCCTCAATATGACATCCCTTTAAATATTTAAACAAGACTATCATATCACCTCTTAACCGTCTCTTCTCAAGGCTAAACATACCCAGCTCCCTAAGTCTCTCCTCATAAGGCATGGTTTCCAGGTTTTTCACTATTTTAGTTGCCCTCCTTTGGACATGCTCCAGTTTCTCCACATCCTTTTTGAATTGTGGTGCCCAGAACTGGACACAATATTCTAGCTGAGGCCTGACCAAGGCAGAATAGAGTGGCACTATTACTTCCCTTGATCTGGACACTATACTTCTATTGATGCAGCCTAGAATTGCATTGCCCTTTTTAGCTGCCACATCACACTGTTGACTCATGTTCAACTTGTGGTCTACTTGGACTCCTAGATTCCTTTTACATATAGTCTCATTTGGCCAGGTGTCCCCCATCCTATATCTATGCATTTCATTTTTTCCCCCTAAATGCAGTACTTTACATTTCTCTGTGTATGTCATTGCCTTTGTCTAAGGCTGAGAGATTACGATTTAGTCATTCAGGGGATTTTCATGACCAAGCAAGGGATGTGAACCCTGGTAACCCAGAGTTCTAGTCTATCTGAACCTTCTTTGAGTCCCATTCTTGGGGGGGGGGGTGGCAGCATATAAATACAGTAATGTATTGATTAATCTCTCAAACTACTACTAGCTCTTTGCTGATTCAGACTTGAGACAGCTCTTTAGCATTAACGTATGTATGATAACTGTTCACGGAGATGCTAAATGACAGGCGTGCAGCTCCCTTGGTAGTAATGTCAATGCAATTTTGCAAAGCTATTACTGTGACATGGCTGTGAATGTTCACTCTGATTCAAGCTCTCACTGAAATAATTTATATTGGAATGTCATCTGTTTAATCAAAGGGGCCAGCAATGACCCTACAGATGTTTTTGAGTACAACTTCCATCACTTCTAGATGGCATAGCCAATAGTGAGAGATTATGGAAGCTGCAGTTCAAAAGCATCTGGAAGGTTACTCATCCCTGGTTTTGTACATTTACAAAAGTATATATTTTTATTTGCTTGTTTCTTTTTATTTATCTATTGCCATGAGGCATAGTGGTTTGAGCATTGGATTACAACTCTAGAAACCAGGCTTCATATCCTTGCTTGGCCAAGGAAACCCACTGGGTGACCTTAATCAAGTCACACATTCTCAGCCTCTTAGGGTTGCCATAAGTCAGAAATGACTTGAAGGCACACAGCAACAACAACAACAACTCTTGCTTATCTCACTCATCACCCCCCCCCCCCCAAAAAAAACCCCAAAAATCTCTCAGGGTGGCTTGTAAAGAATTTATAATATAATAGAGTTGCAAAAAAGAAAAGGATAAAGGAAGAAGCAAAGAGCAAGCTCTGGCACTAGATACTTTTCTGTTACAAAGTTCAGCAGGTCATCTGGGATCTAAGTAGAATTGAAAGCCTACTTCTTTCTCTCCCCCTTATAGCCTAAATAACCTTGCTTTGAAAAGTTCCCCTTTTACATTGCAACTGTTACTTTTTGTATTGTATTCCTAAGCCAACACAATCCGTGCTGGTGGATTCTGGGAGTTGTAGTCCAGGAAAGTAACTTTTCCAAGGTCTTTTAATGAGACATATTGATATAACAGTCCTGACCTGCTATACATCGTTGTAGTAAATACTGACTGCTACAATACAGCATAGAAGAAATATAAAACACACAGAAGTACTATAAAATCCTTCTCTTGGGACAAAAGAAAAAAAATAATTTGGCCTGTATTGCTGTCCAGTGCTACGTATAACAGTAAAAATAGACACCTTGGTATTTATGTAATACGCCTTATAATATTAAATGCCCAGAAAACACAGTTTACTCTTTAAATAGAGTGCATAAACTTTGCTCTATAAAAATAAAAAGCTCCCTGGAGAGCGCTTTGCAGGTAAAAAGCATCACACATTTATTTTAATGCTTTTTAAACCACCTAACAACAACAGTACCCAGAGCTTCTGAATTCCTGCCTCTGTCTGTATCTCAGCCAGGATGTGTTTGTTTTGCAGAGAGACAGAAGTGGAAATATTTAAAGCTTAACCTAGGAGTATTAACCCCCCCACCCCCACCCCCCCAAACATTAGACATCAAGTATATGTAAACTAGACTGGCTTTATTCTTTTCGATCCAAAGAATGATGTGTCGCCAATTACTATCTAATAAGTGTTATGACCTTGCATAAATATTTCCCGGAGAAAATTTGTTCTGCTTTCACATTTTACAGCTTCAGCAGCACATTTGTTCACAGAGTCTGCCACTGAACACATCCATTAGGAAAACTGCAGAAATATGGACATAATAGTTGAGAGTCAAAGTTAAGATGAACAGAAAAGCAACATTGTGCTTAAGGAACTGTCCTCCTTTGATAACCTCTGATTATATCATCAGACATAAAGAAAGATGCTACAAGTAATCCAAACTATTTGCTTTTTTAAAGGAATATAATGCTGCTAACAGTCAGTGTAGCACCAGTCAAATTATTTTACTGATGGTAATCATCAGCAAAGAACAGTTCCCTAATTAGAAAGGAAATTGTGAGCCATATATTAACTATCAGATGTTAGTCTGAGTTCACTGAAAAGGTTTTTCAAAATCAATCTTGCTAATAGTTTTCAAATACAAATGTTTGCTGAGTAACACTATCCCTTAAACACAGGCAATCCTCCTGGTTGGAATTCTTCCACATAAAGTATCAGGGAAAGTATTATACAATCTACAAAATCTGTAAAGCTGTAAGTTTAGGCTGAAAACATCACATCAAATCTACTTTTAAAGAGTCTGACAACAGACTGAACTAGATGCTGTTTATACCTTGGAGAATATAAGCACAAAACACATAGGGTTGTCAAGGAAATCAGATCAGCTTACCCCAAGACCCCAAAATGAAGCAACTTCTGTTCTCTGACTCTCCTGCTCAGCTCCTACAGGTCTGCAGGGATTAAAGGCAGGCACAGTGCTAACAATAAAATGAGATTAAAGGGGAGGGATTCAGGAGGCTTATTTCATGAGATAGTAGCTAGGCAGCTCTTAAAGGGGAGTGAATGAAGACTAAAGAGCCTTTCTCTGTGGGTGCCTCTGAAACAGGAATGCAAGTGGCATTTTACATTTCCAGAAGACCTGCCATTAGTGCACTCCAAGCCACATAACAACAGTCAGTGATTTGTATTTCAGCATGCTTAGATTTACTGTAGCTGATTCCTATGATGTCCAACAACTTTCATAAGAAGCTCATTATTTTGTTGAGCTCCTTTTCTGCCTATGGATTGGTTTGCTTTAGCTGCTGTGGCAAAAGCCATGTTTCGCTCAGGGCAAGGGATATTACAACCTTCCATGCTGTGGTGTGATTATTTTTTCTGAAGCCTACCTTCTTCCTTAGGTATATATGGGAAGGGCAGATGTGCATGGAGGTTTGTGCAGTTTTCCGATGCATCTGTCTTCCATGTTTACACACTTTTAGCCCTTCATCTTTTAAAATGCATTGTTCTGTATTTTATTGCCCCTGCAAACATCCCATGAGCTATGCAAATGTGGAAATTCTCAATCTGAGGTACATTGCTTTTCATGACAATTGTCAAGAGACCACTTTTATTGAGACTGTCAAATCCAATGAGATTCTTTTCTATCCATACTCTGGGACTACTGGAGCTTATTGTTCTGTCTTGTTTACTAAAACTTGGTTATATGGTTTCATTCCAATTTGAAAGACCACATCTCCCTATGTGAACCCAGCAGGGTCTTAAGATCTGCAGGGGAAGGTTTTTTCTTAGTTTCGTCATCATCACAGGCATGTTTGATGAGGATACAGGAGAGACTCTGCTCAGTGGTTGCTCTCACCATCTAGAATTTCCTCCCCAGGGCACTAAGCTGGACTCAAGTCTGCTCTGGTTTTGCTAGCATGCAAGAATTTCTTGTTCTTAACTTTTTTAAATATAAAATATAAAATTAAATTAATGTAATTGTTTTTAAACAGGAGTGGAGGGGTGGATACTCTAGTTTTAACTTTTGTATGTTTGTATGTTTTAAAATAATTTCATATTGTTAAATTTATGATTTTAATATGGCAGTCTTTGAATTGTGTTTTAATTTTATTATGTTTTTAGATAATATTGTTTTATTGTTTGTGAGATTCCTTGCATCCCATACCAAAAGAAAGGTAGCATATTCATGAGATAAATAAATAATAAACTCTGAGAACCGCCTTTTACACAGCAAAATGCATTCATTTCAGCCAGTACCCATTGCTGGAGGCTACCTAAAGTACCTAGGCATTGCATGACAGTAAATGGTGAACCATAACTGCCAAGTCAGGTAATAATAATAATAATAATAATAATAATAATAATAATAATAATTTATTTTAAGTAACTGAAGTTCCATCTGCATGGGAATATAACCACATCCTTAGAGCTCAGTCACAAAGGAATATGTTCATAAAGTATAAATTAGAGGAGAGTTGAGTGCCACATACTGTATCTGAGTCTCAAGCACATATATTTGGCCTGAGGATGAAAATTATATTTATATGATTTTTTAAAATAACAGCTTGCCAATGTGCACAAATTCCTCCATGAACATGAGAGAAAGAGATTTTTTTTAAAAAAAAAAGTCAGACAAATTAGATGGCGAGAATAGGGCCACTCAGCCAAGCAGAGAACTTCATTGTTTAACATTTACAAATGTCTTCATACATTCAACAGGGAAAAAAACCCTGATTTTTTTTAAATCATTGAATGTGAGAGGGAGTTACAATGGATCTTTACAGACTCACTCATCCAAGTAGCAGTCTTTGAGTGCTCAGTTACTAACAGTCAGACTTTGAATCCCTTTGTAATGGTATTTATGAAGATGAATTAGGCTTACCAAATTACCCCCCCCCCCAAAAAAAAAACCCCCAACAACTCATTTTTACAGCTAAATGGCAGGCAGGCACACCACTGTCCTCTCCATGTTGCAAAAAGCTGTTTTTATTGACTTTGACTGATACATTTAACTGAGAGTTCTGTTCAGTTAATTTTAAACAAGTTACAAATATTTGCTAATTTCTTCATATGTGGCCCAGAATTAAGTTGAGATATTTTAAATAAAAAATAATAGCGTGAAGAAAGCAAAACTGACACATCTCTCCAGCACTAGTCTAATTAGCGATTTTCCCAAAAGAGGAAATCTTGCACTAAAAAAGAGGACATAATGACTGCATAACCTCATTTATAAGTAGCAGAAGCCAGTTTAGAAAAAATGGCTATCATTTTTTTCTTTGTATGCGTACTTTCTTTAAGTATTTGTTAAGTATTTGCATTTCCTCTGAACCTGTCAAGGCTCCTGTCAGGGATCCCTATTAAAACTTCTAATTTTAATGTGTGTGTGTGTATAGTGGGGAAGACTTTGGCCAGGTGACCTATTTGCCTGCCAATGCAGGTGCTTACTATTGATGATGGGAAACATCAAGGTCCTTGCCCTCCCTTCTTAAGATGGACTATATTTAAACTAGATTTGGAGTGGTAAATCCTTCAAACAGAGGAGACCTTGAAATGCACCACTGCCCTCTGTAACATAGGGTGTTTGACCATGCTTTATTTGTTTATGTTAACTACCTTCAAACTGACTTCCTGTCATGGTGACCCTGTGAACGAGATGTCTCCAAACCCTGCTATCCTCTACCTCTCTGCTCAGATCCTGTAGGCTCAGGCCTGTGGTCTATCTGATTGCGTCTCTTTATCTGACATCTGGTCTTCCTCTCCTTCTGCTCCCCTCAACCTTCCCCAACATCATAGACTTTTCTAATGATTTGTGCTTTCTCATGATGTGGCTGAAGTATGACAGTCTCATTTTTAGTTATCTTGGGGCCCAAACAGACAGGCCAAAATAAAGGTCACTTTGGAGGTATGCTGTTTAAAGATGCATGGGTCCTGAGAGGCTGGAAGCCATGCCAAAGCCACACTCCAGTCCTAAGAACTGGAGCTCAGCTTTGGTGCCACTTCTGGCCTATTAAGATGCATGAGTTATTTAAACATCATACCTCCAAAGTGACCTGAAGCAGCTTTATTTTGGCCTGTCTGTTTGGGCCCTTGGCATCCAGGAAGAGTTCAGGCTTGATTTGCTATAGGATCCAATTGTTTGTCTTTTTTGCCATCTATAGTAGTCACAGTGCTCTTCTCCAGAACCACATCTTGAATGTATCAATTTTCTTTCTATCTGCTTACTTCAGTGTCAAGCTCTCACATCCATACATGGTAATGGGAAATACAATGGCTTGGCCAGTTCTAACTTTAGTGTTCAGCTGTATATCTTTTACACTGTAGGATTTTGTCAAGTTCTTTCATTGCTGCCCTTCCCATTCCTAATCTTCTCCTGATTTCCTGACTGCAGTCTCCATTCTGATTAATGTTTGATCCAAGGTATGGGAAATCTTTAACTATTTCAGCAAATAGGTGCAATTCAAGCTATATTATTGTTGTTGTGTGCCTTCAAGTTGTTTCTGACTTAAGATGCGATCATAAGGTGACCTTAGCAAAGGGGTTTTGTGGCAGAGTTTGTTCAGAGGGGGTTTGCCATTGCCGTCCTCTGAGGTTGAGAGAGTGTGACTTGACCAAGGTGACTCAGAGGGTTTTCATGGCCAAGCTGGGATTCAAACCTTGGTCTCCAGAGTCATATTCTAGTGCCCAAACCACTACACCACACTGGATCATAATTAGGACTGGAGGATATAATAAATTGCAAGATGTATGAGGGGGATGGACAGGTAGTCAAGTAACTGCAGATCTCACAGGTACAATCCTGAATATCTAGCCTTTGTCAAACACTCTTATGCCAGTTGCAAGTTGGTACTAATAGTTATCATGTGCCAGCAAAGGCAATACTCTGAAAATCCTCATAAGAGTCTAATTGTTGTGTAGAAAGCTCACACTAAATCTTGTGTTACAGCTAGTTAGTAATTTCCTGGAACAGGGAATTTCTTTACCCCAGCACAACCAAGAACGTTCTGAAAGCTTTTGCACAATTCTTCTCTGCTTGTACAATCTCATCAGCAGGGCCAGAGAAATGTGCGGTAGATGTAAATGAACTGGATTCCATTTAAATGCTCGTGGAAAATGTGAGCATCAAATATACTTTTATGTCTTAGTAAATAATCCCTGCATCTCAGAGCTGTAATGAAAGAAGAGGCATTTTGTACTTTACATTATCAATTTAAGCATGAGCCCACCACATTTTTTTTTTGCTATTAGTTCTCTCAATTACTTGTTCACATGAACAAATATTGCCCTCTAGAGGTTGATATTGGGTAGAATTCAAACATCTATAATCAAGAATTTCCTTCTTACCTTGTTTGGATTCTACCCATTGGGATACTGCAGTTTTGCAGTGAATAAACACAAGATATCACTTTTGTTCTTTCTGGCTGCTTCTGAAATATACTGCACTAAAAACGTTGCACCCAAAGCTAATAGTTGAGCTAATAGTGTTGGCATGCATGGGTATGTATAGGACATAACATTCCTAGAGTTATAGTTTTTGTGGGTTTTTAGGGCTATGAGGCCATATTCTAGAAGAGTTTTTTCCTGATGTTTCACCAGCAGCTGCGCCTGGCATCTTCAGAGAAAGTCTTAGTTGACATTGAAACTATGACAACATTAACACCGAATTGGGTTCTTCTCTTTCTGCTTTGAGATATTGTGCAAAGTTTTTCAGTGGAAGACAAAAAACAAAAACAAAACTAAACTAAATAAACAAAAACAAACCTCGAATAAGACCAACAGATGTCTAAGGTACTATCTGCTTATTTTTAGGTTGCCACTGGATTTCTTCTAAAGAAAATGTTCCAAACAGTTTTTCAAGTGGACTGGTTGATGAATTTCATGAGAAACTAAGGATGAAACTATTCATTATATTAATCATGCAGTCTGAGAGAGAGATAGAGTTGCTGGAGATGAAGAAAAATAGGTGAGTAGGGGAGCTTCATTCAAAGTATTGGTGCATAAGAATGACAAGGGGAACCTTAGGATCTTGGTGCGGATGAGAAGTTAGAGCACTTCAGAGTGGTGGAGAAGCAGTGACAAAAAGAAGATTTCACATTTGGAACTTGCTTAAACTTTTTTGAGTTTTGCTGGGACTTGGCTAGCAGGTTCGAGCTGCACTGCTCCTGTTTACTTCCATTGGACAGGCTGAGAGAAGAAATAGCATAATAAATGTTTGTGTTGGAAGAGATGACTTGAAGCTGTGTGGGGAAGGCATGTCTCTGGGGAAGGAAGGGTAAGAATATCCAAGGTCATCTCCTTCAGATTGAGAGTTCTTCCATGCTAGAGAGAAAAGTTTGAAGCTAGCTGTGATCCTCTCCACCTCAGCAAAAAAAGGACCTAAAATCTTTCCTCATCAGGCAGAAGCTTCTCCCTTTGCACCAGTCATCTTGGAAGCAGTAATTGATCAGCCAATCAAACAACAGCTCTCACCATGCCTATGCTGCAAGGCTGACATGGGCAAGAAGCTGCTCTGCTCAATCACTACCTCCTCTCCACCTGGTCACCTTGGGAGCAGCAACTGAGCAGCCAGCCAGCCAGCTGGCCAGCCGGCCTTTCTTTTGCTGTAGGGTCAGTACAGGAAAGGAGGAGAAGAAGACCAGGGCCACTACTGCTGCTGCTTTCACACATGAGAGGCTGAGGCAGAAAGGAGAAAGCGGCAAGCTGGGTGCAGCTGTTGTAGATACCACTTACTGGGTGGCTGTTGTACACACATGAGACCTAATACCAGGAAATATGATATGAGGGGGCACAAAGGGGCACCCAAGAGGAAAGGAGGTGATAGTCTGAAGAGGTTTGGCAACTACTGGTCTAAATTGAGGCAAGTAATAGTGCCAATCTATTCTGCTTTGGCCAGACCCCATATGGAATACTGTGTCCTGTTCTGGGCACCAAAATTCAAGAGTGATATTGACAAGCTGGAGCGTGTTCAGAGGAAGGTGACCAAAATGGTGAAAGGTCTGGAAACCATGCCCTATGAGGAGTGGCTTAGGGAGCTGGGTATGTTTAGCCTGGAGAAGAAAAAGTTCAGAATTGACATGATAACTATATTTAAATATCTAAAGGGATGGCATACTGAGGATGGAGCAGGGTTGTTTTCTGTTGCTTCAGAGACTAGGATATGGAGAACGGAATGAAATTGTAGGAAAAGTGATTCCACTTTTGGAAGAGATTCCACCATTAGGAAGAAGATTCCACCATTAGGATGTTCCACAGTGGAATATGCTATCTCAGAATGTAGTGGAGCCTCCTTCTTTGGAGATTTTAAAATTGATGGTCATCTGTTAGGCATCCTTTGATTGTATATTCCTGCATGGCAGGGGGTTCTACTGGATATCCCTTGTGGTGTCTGCAACCTCTTTGATGCGATGATCTGTATTTGGCAGGAGAGGTGGGGCATCTTATGGCAGGTCCTAAGAGTGGAAGATTAGCCCCTTGACCCAAAGTTGCCTACCCTGTTCTGTTAGAGGTAGCAACGTTAATGTGCCCACACAGTTGGTCCTCCATATCCACAGATTCCACCAGCAATGGATTGAAAATATTCCCAAAACACACACACACACTCTCTCTCTCCAAAAAGCAAACTTTGGTTTTGCCATTTTATATAAGGGACACCATTTTACTATGCCATTGTATTTAATGGGACTTTAGCATCCACTGATTTTATTATTGACTGGGGGTCCTGGAACCCAACTGCAGCAGATTTTCTAAGTTTAGTTCAGATGCCTTTCTTAACAATTTCTTCATAGAACACATTTTCATATAACATAGATTTCTCATTTTTTGGTTCATAAATACTCATTAAATGCATTTTTTTAACCATTCCAGTTGATTACCACAGTTACATGTCTGTCTTGTCCATCTTCAAAAATCAGTTAAGGTTTTAATGTTTGATTTATATAAAAGACCACTCAATTTATTTTATTCTTATTTACAGACACAAACTCTAGGCCTATGTTTTTATTGTGGAAAAGTCTACGGTCGCTTTTTCTTATGAATGTTTCTAAGACAAATAATTTCATACTAAAGAGTTTATTGAAAATGTAATTTCCCCCTTTTTTGGGTAAGTTCAGTCCATGCACATTCCACTGATTTACTTTCAGATCAGTTTTAGTTGCTTTATTAAAATATATTATCTTATTGTTATTATTTCTTCTTAACAGCTTCTCAGCTGTTTAAATATCTTCTTCTTTTCCTTCAACATTTTGCTTCAACATGATCTTTCAATCTCTCCAAAGAGTTTATTGTACATTTCTTATATGCACAATTGGTTATCAAATCCTCTGGGACTCTCCAGTTAAAGGTTATATCTTTTTTTTTAACCACCTTTACAAGAATTTATATCCTCAATGCTTTTTCAGCATTCTTTTGGGAATTTCTTTAAACATAATTGTTTCATTCTAATTTATTTTAAGCTTTTTCTAAAAGTGTGCCCTCGGTATTTCATCTCTGACACTTTTATATGTGAAATGAATTATCACATCTCTTGGAAGTTTTATGCTCCATAAATAAGCAGAGTTTTGTCTATAAATTGATTCTATCTCCCCCCCCCCAGTTTTTTCATGAGAACTGTTTGTAAGGTACACCAAAGCATTTTGACTGTTTTAAGTCAGTTGGCTCTTCTGGAACAGCTATTAACAACTATTGTTTTTAAATTGTAGTGGCTTATACTTGTTTGCCACCTTGAGTCCCTATATTGGGAGAAAACTGAGATATAGGAAAATAAAAGAATAAGATTAATCATTTTTGACTGTGATATTCTAAACTACAGTACAGAATTATAATCTACTAAAATACTAGGACAAATGAATGCTTAGGACTGTATAGTTTTCTCAGAATTTGATATTTAATAAAGCATTTGAAAGTAAATTCCATTCTTCCATTTTGGAGGTTGTCAAATATTGAGCACAAAAATATCTATGAATATTATCACAATCTTTAGTTACTACATGCTTGCTAAATGTATACAACTACCTGATTGTAGAATCCACACAACCCTTAGTTACTTGCAGAAAAACCAAACTCTTCTACTTGGGACATTAGTTTCCTAAATGCCAGTTGGAATAGAAAAGTTTTCACTTATTAAACAGCAAGGAGGGAGCCATTTTGCCATCTGCAGGAGTGAGTTCCAAAGCCAGGGAGCAGTCACCAAGAAGGCCCTCCTTGTTCCCAAATGTGCCTGAGAAAGTGGAGGAATTGATTGAAGCTTAGAGGTTTAGCAGGTTCATATTGGATGACATGGTCTTTTGGATAGCCTGGGCTCAAGTTGACTGAAGTTTAAAAGGTCATAACTAGAACTTTGAATTTTGTCTGGCAATGGTGAAGCTGTTGCAACAAATTATTTGTTTTCTGTCATGGCCAGCCAAGATCAGCTCTCGGAGGATGAGGAGGAGGATGAGCCTCCTCCAGAGCAAGGGCTGATTGAGGCAACGCCAGGTGCTGTTCCTGCCCTGCCAGGTCCCAGCTGTGATCCTCCAGCCCCAGAGGAGGAGGTTCAACCAGGTCCTAGTGCCAAAGAGAGGCCTCCTATGGTACCACAGCCTAGTGGTGACTCTGGAGACGAAGCTTGCCTGCAGGTGCCTTCTTACAAAGAGAGAAGGGCCGAGAGTGCTTGCAGATGCAGATCACAGAGGATTGCCAAGAGGCAATTAGCCAACCAGCCTCAGGTGGCACGAGGGAGAGTTTCCCTTACTTAAGTGGGAGAGAGACTAATGCTAGTTGCTAGAGTTTATTGCATGATCCCTCGGCGTGATTGCTGCTAGCACTAGCTCCTAGTATCTGGATTCTTTGTTACTTTGACCTCGGACTGGACTTCATTATCTCTTGGCTGTTTTGACCTTGGACTGTTTGACTATGCTGTTTCCCAGTATCCTGACTTTGGCTTGACTTTCGGAACGTTGGAATCTCTGGAATCCTGACTTTGGCTCGTATTCTTGACCTGCCCTTGGACTGCCTCTTTGCAAGGTCTGCTTTACTTCCACTAAACTAAAGGCTCTGTTATCAGCTACTGTCAGTGTTGCTGGCAGCTTTCCCGGACATTTTCTGTGGTCTCTGTGATGTAGTTCTTTAATCCAAATGAAGTTTCTGAACAGTTTTCATAGACCACATACCTTTTCAAATCCCATATAGAGAGCATTACAATAATCCAAAAGGCTATAACTAAGACATGTGTCATTGTGGCCAAATCTGGAATCTCCAGTAATGGGCACAGATACCACACTAACTACTACATAAATATACTTTTTGCCACTCCTGAATACTCAGTTTCCATGATAAGGACTTAATCCAGGACAATGCCATGATGAAATCCTGTGTCTCTGGGTAATCTGTTCCAGCACAGGCTGCATCTCTATCGACTGACCTGCATTTCCATTTTGAGCAGGAGCACCACTGTCTGGATGAAATTTAAGCTTCTTCATTCTCATCCAGTTCATATTCCATAATTATCTGAATGTCCTAAAGTATTGCACAGGAAATATTATGTAAAGAAAAACAATTGGGTTTTTTTGTGTCTAACTGAAGCATTTATTAATCCATTTATTTAAGCCACACATTAAAAAACCAACAACCCCAAAACAAAACTGGCTGCTTGTCAAGGCTGATCATAGAGTTGAACTTTTGAAGCAAGGTTTTCTTCTTTTTAAAAAATAATTCTCAGCCATCTGCAGAAGGGGTGGGGGAAGCTTTTGCATATTGTGATAGTATCATGTTTAAAAAGCTTCATGGCTGACTAATTTCTGCAGACATGAAAATACAGAATTGTTTTTAATTAGGCTGATAATTAGCTTGAAATCTCCTTTTAACTTTGCTATTTATGATGACTACAGTTATTTGCTCCAAAAGGAAGCTCAGAGGAATGTGAAGTTGCTTGTTTATGCTGGTTTTCTTCCAAAAAAATGGCTATGAAGCTAGTAAAAAAAAAAAAAAGGGCAGGAGAGAGAACAGAAAGCTATTAGCCAAAGAAATGTTATAGGCAATAACAGTGTAATGTTTCCCAACTTTTCTGTCCTCCTGTGCAATTCCCCAGTTGTACAATTAGCATACTTTGTTACTTGTTCATGCAACATTTCAGTGGAAGCACCTTGTTGTTTCATTTTGGTTCCCATGACCCCCTTTGAAGGGTCTGAAAAATACTGAGATCATCTCTTGGGGTCTTTTAACATGAGCAGAATGATACTGACCTCAGAACAGCAGTCTTTAAATAACAGCAGCAGGAGCAGCCACACCTAGAAAGGAAAACTGGAAAGAGAAGTAGCAAAATGAGATTATTGCACACACCTTATCCTGTCTTTTTTCCAACGGGACACATGTACATTTAATTTCAAAGATGGATCTTACCACATTCTCCCGCATGCAGTTCGTATGCAGCCTGTATTCAACCCGGGCTTATCCCATGGCTTTTCAAGGATGGGAAAGTCCTGTCCTTGAAAAGCTGTGGGATAAGCCTGGGTTGCATATGGGCTGCATACGGGAGAATGAAGTAAAACCCATCTTTGAAGTTAAATGCATGTGTATCCTGTCAGGAAAAAGATGGGATAAGGTGCATGTGATAATCTCCTGAGACTATATCCACAAACTGCAGTCCATTAACAGTCGGTTGAATAGAGATGATTGTTTCCTAGCACATTACATATAACATTCATTAACACATCATGAAGGCTCTCTTACCCAGTTTATTACATCTCCTTTCTGGTTCCCAGCTAGTTTCACACTATATTCCAGTAACTCCCTCCATAATTCATAGCGCTGTGTAAATTTAAAGCACTTTATAAATAAAGGTTAATAATAATAATAATAATAATAATAATAATAATATGTTTGTCTACTCACTTTGGCTTCAGGCAACATCTTTTCTCCTTCCTTGTTCTCCAATGACCATAGTTAAAACTAAATTTTTCACCTCATCATCATATCCACAAGTTTTGCATTTCTGTTGCCATTCACACATACAACCTGCTCAGTCATAGCTATAAAGGTTTGCTCCTAGCTACTTCATTCCATGCACCTAATGAAGTAGACTTATGTCTACTAAAGCCTATGCTACCAACTTCTTTCTCTCAGTTAGTTTCAAAGGAGCTACAATATCCCTTTGCAGAATGATAGTGAATCTTGGTAGAATATTGTGGTGTTGTGACTAGTGTAAAGATCTGTCTTTTCAATGCACTGTTGGGTAGATGGACCTCCAATTGGAAAAACAGATACCTGATGCTTGGAAATCTTATTTCTTACAGTTGTTGTGTTCCCGAAACAACATTTCTAAGCCCCAGATGTAGCAGTCATCAGACATGCTGGGATAAAGATTCTCAAATCAGCTTGCAAAGTGAAACATGAAGGTCAAAATGATCACTAGGTTACATAAGTGCACTTGTGATTTTTGAGCCCAAACTATTGCTTTTGGAGAGAGTTGCTATCAGTGTGTGCCAGGATTATATACTGGTTAGCCTGGGATTTATTTGTGACTGTAGAACAAAACATACAGAAATTTACATCCCTATCTCCTGTCTCCTATTGCCAGAGTTTCATAGAATTATCATAGCAGCATGATATATACTAAAGCAAGGATTTTGAAACTAATTGTTGATTCTGTTGGCCCCCAGAAACATGTAACCCCAACAATGTTTGGATTTCAACACATGGAAAACACAGAAGCATTTCAGTCAACCATATGCAATCGCACCTTCTCACCTTCCTTTATCCCCCCCCCAGACAATAAACATAAACGTGGGGGGTGAAAATGTATAGGCAAAGAGAGAGAGGTTATCATTCCAAGCAGCAGTAGGCACAACTTTGTTGGTTTTTTAAATTTAAATTTTCATTTTTTCTTTCTTTTTGTTTGTTTTTTGGTTTTTATAAAGCAATCTAACTCATCATGAGAAGTGAACTGGGTAGCAATCAGAAAAGCAGACCAACCACGTGATGGTCAAAATAAGGGAATTACAATGCTTGAAATCATAACAAGAGAACTTAGGCAGTTTTTACATGTTTACAGAGGCAGGTAATTTCCTTTCAATTGTGGTTGTTTATTGTCATCAAATCCACTTTGACTTATGGTAACCCTATGCATGAGAGAAAGCCATCCAAGCCCCTCTCTTATCAACAGCCCTGCTCAGTTCTTGCACAATTTGCTTTCATCAACATGCTTTTAGAATTTTTTTGGGCCCAAAACAGATGGGCCGAGTGGCTTTGAGCCACTTTGAAGGTGTGGTGTTTACTTGATGCACACCAAATTGTGGCTGTAAGCCACTGTGAGGATGCCTAAGGTGGCCCAAAGCCACTGGCAAAAAGAGCATTAAAAACAGCTCCCGCTGGTGGCCTGTTTGGCACCACTTTGAGCACAGGCCATCTGGTTGCCACAGTCCTGGGCCAATCAGGGCCCAATTGGGGCCTGGGGCAGCCAGAGGCTGCTCCAAGCTACTGGTCTGGTTCACCCCTTTGTTTCATTTAATGTTTCCCATTCAACTGAAAGCTGAGCCCAAACTGTCATAATTTAACTATAAAATGTCTGCCTAATGATGCATACATACAGGTGCATACATAATGAACAGAGAGATGAACCCCAGGAAGCTACAAGCAAATAATAATAATAATAATAATAATAATAATAATAATAATAATAATAATAATAATAATAATAATTATTATTATTATTATTATTATTATTATTATTATTAATAATATACCGCCCTATGGCAAACCAATCCGGGCGGTTGACAACAGTAAAAATTAGACCTTAAGAACTACATGGCTGGACAGCATACAAAATCTAGCAGTTCACATTGGTAGCAATAGGTCACAGTCAGGAGTTCTAAGCCTCCTGCATCCCTTTTCATCTGTGATGACGTATAGAGCATTGATCCCTGCTATACAGAAGGTGCAATATAGGACTCCAGGACAGGGATCACTGAGGAAAGGAGGTGTTGCTGATTGTTGCTAACTGCTGTCAAGTCAGCTTCAACTTATGATGTCCCTATCAATGAGAGACCTCCAAGTCACCCTGTCAATAACAGTCCTGCTCAGGACTTTCAGACTCAGGGCTGTGGCTTCCTTGATTGAGTCTATCATCTGTAATGTGATCTTCCTCTTTCCCCACCGTCTTCCACTTTGCCATACATTATTGTATTTTCTCATGAGTCATGTCCTCTTATGATATGGCCAAAGTATTAAAGTCTCACTTTAGTCATCTTGACTTCTAGGGAAAGTTCAGGCTTGATTTGCTCTAGGGCTCATTTATTGGTCTTTTTGGCAGTCTTTGGTATCTGTAAAGCTCTTCTCCAGCACCACAATTCAAATTAGTTAATTTTTTTCCTATCATCTTTCTTCACTGTCCAGCTTTCACAACCATACATAGAAGTGGGAAAATAGGATGGCATGGACAAGCCCTAATTTTAGTATTGAGTTATATATTTTGACACTTCAGGATCTATCTTGTTATCACATGACAGAAATTGGAAGTATAATCCAGTGTCATCCCGAACGCAATCATGAGTAATCATATTATCTTATGCATTTGCTGGCATTCCGAATGCACTCCGAATGCAATTCCATAGCAATCCAAAATTAAGTAAATTTGGTGAATTAGTGGATTCACAAATCCTATTCCCAAGCTACTTCGCATTCAATTTGATGTTGTTTGGTGTGATATTCACGTTTTGGCCCTGGTATTCCCCCCGCATCAATTCACATTATCCTCTGTTCTGTTTTGGCTTCCAGGGCTCCTAGGTCTTCCCCAGCAACCAGGAGGAAAATCAGCTGTTTTTGACAGGAAAGAGTGTGGGGAGGTAGGAAGGCTCTCCATTCAGCCTCCTGTAAGCTCTCTCTGTCCAAAAGGGTGGGCTTGGGGCTTGCTCTGCTGCTGGCCTTCCTCCAGGGCCAGGGGGCTTCAAAAAGAGAGAAAACTCCCCCCCCTTTTATTAGCCCCAAAGAGTTCTTCCTCTTCCCTCATTGGGGGAGGATGGAGTGGGGCAGCCTGGGGAATAGGGATCTGTTTTCCTCCCCTCAGGGGCATCTCTCTGGGCTCACAACAAACTCCAACTCCCAGAATTCCATACCCTTCAGCCACAAAGAGTTAAAGCTGTGCCAAACTGGGTTATTTCTCCAGTGTGGAAGTAGGCTTAGTCGTCAGCTCTGGTACCTGCACAGCTTCCGCTCCCCTTTCCCCCTCCTCCGACTCATGGCAAGGAGGCAGTGACATTGCCTTCAATGGGACTCCCAATGGGCCAGGTTAGAATCAGAGAGGACCGCTGCAGCAAAGCTCTTCCAAATGGGTGGGACTGCTTCCCTCCCCCCACCCCCATAGCTGGAGACTTAAAGGCCCAGACACAGTCACAACCATCTGGAGACCCCCACCCCACTTTTTGGGTTTTCTTGGCAGGTTTATTCAGTTGGGGTTTGCCATTGCCATTTTCTGAGGAGGCTGAGAGAGTGTGACTTGCACCAGGTCACCCAGTGGCATTCCATCCCTGCCTTCAAGAGTCATAGTCCAATGCTCAAACCAAGTATAAGGTTGCTTTTGACTGGTTTTGAATTGATGAATTGTGTAATAATGTGAAATAAAGGGTAATGAATGCACAAATAAAGTGAATTGCCTACATAATGTGAAATGAAGGGTAACGAATGAATAAATAAGGCAAATAAGGCAAAACCACGGGAACTGGAAGCAAGCTCCACCGGAAGTGTAAAAAGGTCACGATCTGATGTTGCCCTCACTGCGCATGTGTAGGGATGCTAATTTGAATTCTAGACTACAAAGGGTATGTACTCATATGATTTTTTTTTTTTTTTTTTTTTTTTGCATTCACACTACTTTGGCTTTGGGATGGGCGCTGTGTTCTTCTGTGCATTTGATAACCATTCACATAATAGTGTTGATTTTTGAATTGGCCCTACTTTCTTTTCTTTCAAAATTGGGAGACATTCCTCCTGTGTGATAGAGTCCCCTGTCTATTTCCTTCATAGGTGCTCTCCAAGTCCTAGTCTTCTTTTGGCTGCAGTTTCCGTTCTGGTTAATGACTGAGGTAAGGGATGCAAAATCTTGAACTATTTCAACATCTTCATCATCTGTTTTAAAATTTGTAAATTATGTAAATCATCCTTTCAATTATAGTCTTGAAAATGGGAACAGAATCTGATTAGTCATTTCCCTCAGTTTCCAAAGACAACCAACCTATCTATTTCCCACCCCCTCTTCTCCCACACTAACCATATAATTCTCAGTTGTATGTATGATGGTGGATGGTTGTCCTGAAGAAAATGTTAGATTTGTTAACTGTCAATGGTGATGATTTTTTTTTTTAAAAATCCACTTATATTATTGCAGCAGTGGGTGGTCTGCACACAAGATGAATAACTAATTTCAGAGGAAAGTGAATTCTTTTAAATATGAATGTTGATTTCACTCTGGGTAGGAGCAAATGGCCACTAATGGCATGGTAGGAACCTGGAAAGATTTCTCTATGGAAACTCTAAGCACTTGAAGAACAAGTCAAGTATTACCATAACTATTCAGAAAACTGAGGAAGGGATGACATGGTAGCATTAGTGACACATCACTAGAAAAGAAGACACCCCACCAAAAGGGAAAACAGCACACGTTCGTGTGAAGATTGTATTTATTAATCCATATGCATATATGCAAATTTAGATTTAATTGTTAGATTCTAAATTCCATAGAGATAAAGCCAATTCCCCATTCCAACTATTTTTTTTTGTATCCCTCTCCTAGGTCACTACATCCCAAATGGAAAGCCCTTCTCCTTCTAATACTCTATTGTCCCCACTCCATCTGTCTCTCTTTCCCTTTTCCATTGTTCCTTCTCAGCTGCTGATAGTCTTCAGTATATCCTCTCCACCATTCCTCCTCTCCTTCCTCAATTGTTTTTGCTGCTGGGACTAATGCATTTGGCATGGAATCACTGCTGACAATCTTGATTCCTGTTTTCTCAAGGTAATGCAGTGGGATGTATCATTGTCTGCTGGTAGCTCTTAAACACACACACATTCTCTAGAATGCAGCACTAAAGGAAATGTCCTTTCCTTTTCCCACCATGATCCACAAGATTCATCAGCATTTGACCATGCTGCTTTGAAAGGAGGATGGAGGGTTATGGAATTGGGGTTTCTCTTGGCTTTGTTAAGTTCAAAAGAAAGAAGGAAGACAAGAAGATGAATTATTAGCCACCTTGGATCCCTTTCATGAATATTAGTTTCCCTAACATTTTACAGCATGGACTGGGGAAAAAGAAATACAGGAAATATTATTTTCTTGTTTTCCTTTCAAATATTTCTCTCAAATATTTGAATATTCTTTCCATCTGACATTTTGCGTGGCATTCAGCAGCATCAGCACCAACTCTTCTCATTTTATGTAGGGAAAAGAAAGTCTACTGATCAAGGGTTTTACAGTCAGGATTAGTCCTAGAACTACTTTTTATGCCAAGGAATTGTGCATTGGCAAAGAGGGCAGTGTTTTTAGATTGAAAGTAGGGCACAACTTCTACTGGCATTACAGTTGGTCCTCTTCATCTATGGATATTTTATCCATGGATTCAAGTATCCACATCTTGAAAATATTTAACATTTTCCCCAATAAACAAACTTTGATTTTGCCATCATATATAAGGGAAACCATTTCACTATGCCATTGTATTTAATGGGACTTGAGAACTCACAGATTTTGGTATCTATGGGGGCTCCAGGAACCAAACCCCAGCAGGGCTCACTGTATTAAATCAGGAAAAGTGTGTTTCTGTATGTATGTGAGTGTGCATACAGTATTGGTGTGGAGGTATGGCATAAGAATGTACTTTCTTTGTACACTTGAAGAGGTGTCTCCATTTCCCAGGTCATTTTGGCCTCCTCAGCTGATCTGGTGAAGTCTGAGCCTTCAGCTAATGCTTTGAAAAGTTACTGCCCACAGTAGGGATGCTAATTTTCAACAAATTCATCCTTTGAAGTGAGGATGAATAATTTTCAGTTTTCTTCCCACTGCAAAGAAAAAAAAATTATGTGTAGTTCTCACCTGATATTCATACATCTCAAAATGTTTCAGGAAATAACTTTTTATGTGAGAGAACTGTGGGGGTTTTGCACAAAAAACAATATTTCCAGATAGCCACATGTGGTTTTTGTGGAATATTGATGTTTTCCATGGGAAAAAACAAACAACAATATTGTACAGTATTTTTTTTCTACAAAAAATGTTGCACAACTAAGATCTTGTGCTGTAGATATATGTGTGTGTGTAAGACTTGTTTTTTTGCATAATATTTCTTTTTCATGTGTAAGATTTTCTATGTTTACATAGAAAACTACCTCTTGTGTGTGCAAGCGTGCATGTGCACACACACACACACACACACACAAACCCCCCACAAACCCCAAAATTGCACAAACCCCAAAATTCTGACACACACACAAAATGTGTATTTCTTTACTGACTTTCCCAAAACATGTCAGGATGTGTGAATGTCCTGCAAAATACCCAGCTAAAGGTGCATGGAGATCTTGCCACTGTATTTTTCTTCTTGACCGGATTTCCAAGAGTTGGGAACCACATTTTGTGGAGAGGAAAAGTATAACAGCAAGTATTTTTCCCCTTTGCATTTTTAGGTCACAAAAGTATAACTTTCCCAAGCTTTTAAAAAATAAAGATACCACAAATCCTCTATGTTTGCTATTGCATACACGTTGAATATGATTTCCAGTTCCAGCACCTGTCAAAAAACTGCTGATTGGTCATCATTTTGTCCTGTGTATTAAATTACAGATACTTCTGACTTATCACGATCCATGATCTTTCTTGCCCTCACACTCTTTTTCACCTACCAAAGTTGGGATAGTTATACGCTGAATCAGTTTATGTACCAGTATCCTAAAATGGCCTCAGGAAGCCAGGAAACATGCTAAACATTGGCCAGACTGGAGGTTGTCTGAAAAATTATTGAAAAAAAATCAGAAATTTTGCAGTGGATGCCCTGAAAATTTACCAACATCTTCAAAATGGAGGCTTGTGAGTAGTGTCATATTTACCTGTGTCAGTAATAGGAATTGCCAGCAGGGAGCAGCAAACACTAAGCATTGAAATAAGTAGAATAAAAATACCACAATTTTCCAGAACTAAGGAGGGGATAGTTATAATCAGTGTATATGAGAATTGTAAGTAACTGGCAGTGTGACTTTGATATTTTGGCTGGACTTTTCTTTTTGAATTGCATTTAATCAGAGCATCCTTGAAGGGAGGGTGTAAGGTTTCTTTCTTTTCTTGGTTCTCCATTAACTGGTATTGATTTGGGTTAGGAGCTTTTTCCACTTGCTTAGAAAAGAAAGATAATCTTATTATCAAGAATGATAAGCCTAGCTTGCAATCACTAGAGATGCAGTCCTAAGCACACTTAGTGGAAGCGTTTGTCAGCTTCTACCTCAGAAAATACTGTGTGATTTTAAAAGATCAGCAAAAACAAAGAAGAAAGGGAGAGAACAGGGAAGGGAAGGAAAAGAGAACTCTTAGACCACAGCACAACCTCACTCTTGTTCTCTCATTTTGTTCTCCCACATGTTGTGGGGTATAACTAGATTCTTGCATTATTGTATGCCTCTTTTATGTGTCTCAGGCCATGCACTTTCTGTAAAAGATTGTTCTTTTTTTTTGCAAGAGCAAGAGATGTAAACTGTCCTTTTTGCACGTTTTCTGCAATAGATTCTTGAGGCATTTGCTAGCTTTCCAGTAGTGTATTTAGTGTGGGACCACAGACGTGCCTGGGTGTAAGCACATGGTGTGCACAGGTTTTGGCTAACCCAGTATGCCAAGAAAGCGGATTGTTAGGTAAGCTGCTAAAAATGAGGGAGTTTATCACACAGGATGGGAAGCTCTCAATTTTGAAAGAGAAGATAGCAAGGTCAATTTGAAAATTCACATAATTACGTGATTACTTATCACACCTTAAATTCTCTATAATGGACTCCCCGAAAGGAGAGGTTGGAGGGGGAGTGGGAAGAAGGGTTGAAAGAACATGCTCTATTTATGTTAAAACGAGCATATATTCACTCTTGTCATGTTAAAATGTGAATATAATGGTTATCCAATAGCTCCCGGTCCATGCCTCTTAATTAGCAGGCAGCAGTGCCCCCCTCAGCAATGCTGAAGGACAGGTGGAAGCAAAATTGAAGCAGAATTGCAGTGTGGCTTCATGGGAACCCCCCTTCTGGATTGGGGGGGGGAACCAGGATTAAAGAAGAAATGCACATCACACCTAACAACAGCACACTGAGTGCGAAGTTGTCTATGAATAGGGTTTGTAACTTTGTTAGTTCACTGAATTTACTTAACTGTGGATTGATTTGTGATTGCGTTCAGGGTTATTATTATTAACCTTTATTTATAAAGCGCTGTATGTACAGCGCTGTGTAAATTTACAGCGCTTTATAAATAAAGGTTAATAATAATGATAATAATAATAATAAGGGTGCGTTCGGACTGCCAGCAATCACGTGTGGTAACCTTTTGTGCAATAATGTGAATACACATGATTGCATTCAAGATGACACTAGATTTGTACTTCCAGTTTCAGTCATATGTGTCAGAAACATGGTAAACAGGTCTGATAAAATAACATGGATGTGGCCACTAGGTGGAGGTGTTGTGCAAGTTATTTACAGCTCTTGTGTCAGTTATGTGTGTCAGCATTCAAACAGTGCATCATTGGAATGTTGATGCAACTGTCAACTGTCAGTTCTCAACTGTCACTGAGGGAGAGTGAGACAGTTGGTGGCACAGAGTGTCAGTTATGACAGTTATTATGTAACTGCCTGTCTGTTTAGTTGTTATGGTTGGCTGGCAAAGTAACTTTTTTATTAAAACCCTCGTGAAGAGTGAAGGCTTGTTAGTGTCATTATCTTTTGCAGACATCTCTTCGAAATGCTTCTCCCTGGTCCTGTCAACGTGGTTCAACTCTGCAGGTGGTGTGGTGGACATAGCACATCTTTCCACACCTCAACAGTATGATATCCTCAGAGAAAAAGGGTGAAACATCAGAAAAGTGCAGAGGTGAGAGACAAAGGTGATTGTGTTGTGTGAAAAACATATCAGTCTAAAATATGTATTTAAAGTACAGATCACTCTATGGTACTCCCATGTTGCTCTGCCTATTGGTAGGACCAGCTCCAATCACACATTTTTGCCACTTTTATCTGACGAAGGTATTCCCTTGTCTGGAAATTATGTACGGTACAGGCCACATATAGAATTGTGCAGGTCACACATCAGGTCCTTTTCTTGTTCCAACTTATCCCTGGACTTTGTCCACAAATACTTGGAATAGTGAAAACAATTATGAGCTACTTTGAAAACCATATATATGTTTTTGGCTTGTGGTGTTGCAAAACTACTCCAAAGCTACTGGAAGTCAGCTGTGGTGGCAAAAGGCATTGACATCAGGCTCTGCTGCTCCTAGTAGATGAAATAAGACACAAAGAATTGTCTGTGTCCAAATACAATTTCATAGCTGTAGGCATCATTGTAATCAGGGATGTAGAATAACAGAGCAATCTGAAATTAGGCAGAGCTTGGAATCCTTTTTTGGGGTACATTGTCCACTGTAGTCAATGACCATGTTGACATTGTGAGAGGTATAGTTTCCAAAAGTAAGTTCTCTATGATTTCTGGCAAGGAATGTGTGAAACCCAACTGTAATATCATCTTCAAAGCTATGCCATCCCACTCCAGCCAAGATAATTTGTGAAGATGACCCTCCCCTCTTTTTTTTTTATTTTAAAGGAAGGGTTTATTGTTTAAGGTCTCCACTGTTGTGCACATTCTCTCCATTAGTTTCAACTAGAGTTGAAAATACTGATGGTGTACTATATCAACAATTCTGCTGGTGGAAGGTAGAAAGAACCTGGAGTCACAGTAGCTGTGAAAATAATAAGACTCTGTAGAAATAGCTTGCTCAGAACTGACTTACTGTATTTTCTTTCTCTTTTCACAGCTGTATAATCCTGGCAAACATGCAGCCACTAGTACAGTGCCCTAGTATAATCTCCTGGTTCTCATACACTGTTTCAAGCTAAGCCAGTATTCTATCTCCAGCATGGTTAATGGGCTTAGTCCTGCCTCTCAAGGGAGGAGAACTTTGGAACTAAAAGATCCAAAGTCATCCCTGATATAGTCCTGGAGCAGCCTATTTGGGACCCACTAACATAGCCAGTGGGTCTCTTATACCCATGGAACTTTCCATTGGCTTACTGGAGGCCTCCAGTAAGCACATAGTAATTTGCTGAAGAAGGGATATTTCCACTCCTTACTATGTCTCCCACCTGGTGATCCAAAAAAGATTAGAATAATTCTGTCAGATCTTAAAGCAAATCTTAATAGAAAATGAATGTTTGTCAGTTGAAAAGACATTCAACATGTTTAATGTGAATTTTTAAGCTCCCCACAGCAAACCTTGGTCAGTTCTCACTCAAAAGAATCATTTTCAAGACATAGAAATCAACCAACACACGCAAATGGAAAAGATTTTTTGATGCCATTTAGAGATACATCACTGAGCACTTAAAATGCTTTAAACAGGACAGCAGGATTTATATGTATGTTCTTATGCAGTATCTTCTTGTATAACTACAATTAGTATTTCACCTTTAACAATTATGGCAGTGACTCAAGAGTCAATGACATCTCTGCTAAAAGAAACAGACTATCCCTGTCAGTACTTAAAGAGTAATATGTGAGCAGGTGAGAATTTTCATTTGATTGGTTCCACAGATAATGATTTGTCTTGGCTGCAACCCCAAACTATGGCAATTGCTCAAGATATATTGTTTCCGCAGACCCAATCCCTTGAGCAAAGAGCATATACAGTAAAGATCTAGGGAGGTTCAGTCTTGCTCTTCAAACATGGCATTATAGGGATAAACTAGAAGCCTGAAGCTATAGACTATGACAGAGAAGTTTAAATCATTCTGGAGACTCCCTCCCCATCAGTGCTTCTTGGCCCTTGTTAATCCCTCTGAGCTCCAAAAGAAAGCAACAGTGTAGGGATAGCATGCATTGAAACTGTCAGAATTCCTTTTCTGAACAATTTAAATGTACAGCAGAATTACCAAGGCCTAGACCCAAAGCCTCAACATTAGGATCAAGACATTGTTCTGACTAAGGGTAAGTGGCACATGAACAGCGCTCCCCACCACACATTTTAGAGTATGTGGTTAACCATGTATCCTTGGCTCTGGAGGAAGATGATCCCTCAGAAACATTTCCTCCCTCTCTACCAGAAAAAAAATTAACACATCAAGTAGCTAACATTTTCCTGCCCTTTCAAGATGCTCAAAACCTGCTGCCTGAGGCAGCTGCATTGCTCTATCTCATGATAGCTTGTCTCCATTTTCATTATTATGGCATCTTTATCAGATTCATGTGTCCATATTAGATGTATGAAGGTCATAGTGGGGCTGTGCTTGTTGGTTCTGACTGTATTCCATTAATTTAAACACTTTCAACAGAAAGCCTGAGGACAAGAGCCTCTTTTGAATACAAGCTCACTGAGATTTTTTGAAGCTTCCTTCATGTGTTTATTTTAGAAGCCATTGTGTTATCTAGAAGCTGTAATAATGGCATGAAGACTGAACAATCAAACCCGCATAGCACCTACACCCATAGATCTTGGTTCAGGACTCAAAGTTTGAAAAGTTACACAAGGGTCAGGGGCAGAATAAGGACCCTATCACATGGGGTTAAAACCGTGACTTACCATTCCCAAATTCAGTGCTAATTCAGGAGGCAGACAGGTTCTTTCACATAGAAATCACTGCCAAATGAGCTTCTGACATCTAAAAGTGGCCACCAAAGCTGCTTACAAGACCCGGGCTGCATCTGGGACAGACCTGGGTGGCAATTCAGTCATGATTTTTGTGTGATAAAACTCAGATGCCTTTCAAATTAGCACTGAATTCAGGAAAGGTAAACTGTGGTTTTTACCCCATGTGATAGGGTCCTCAATGGGTACCTAATCCAACTCTACCCTTCCTTCCCTCCTCTTAATACTTGGAGATGGGAAAAGGAACAACCTTTTGGGTTTTGTCTGATTAGCTTTCCCCATCAGGGCTCAAGACTAGTGGTGGAAGTCAACATGTACAGAACTCCAGGGAGTTTGACCACTGGAGGTAAAAAAAGTTAATTGGCTTGGCTCTGGAGCTTGAATGGCTTGCCTTTGACATTCTAAAGAAGATATTGATATACACCTGCTTCAGCATATGCTGTACTATGCAACCCTGCTGCAGATCAAGTTTAAATAGTTAATAAGGTAGCCAGTAATTTGTGTGTCTGCATCTTCCTTTGGAGTGATGGCAAAAAGAAAACTGTCAGCTGTTTTATGCCCAGTTTCAGTTGCCTTAGGCATGACCACAAGACTCATTGGATCCAAGACAGAAATATGTAATACAGATTTAAAATAAAATTCTTTTGCTAACTAAGTGTAATTTGTTAGAGTATGCAACAAAGAGTCCTGTGAGAATTCAAAGACTAACAATTTTGTTGAGAGATGATAAAAATTCTTTTAGATTGCACAACCTGCTTCATCAGAAATGTAAAGAATGGTCTTTGTCTAAGTAAGGCAACTGCCTTTGAAAATTCTACCACAATAGAAGTTGTTAGTTTTTAACATTCCACAGGAATAATTTTTTTTGCCACAAATCAACATAACATCTTTAGAATTTATTTGTTAGAACACATCAAAAAGCTTTAGAAGAAAAGAAAACTAGTCCTTTATTTTTGCAACATAATCTTTTTTTTTAGCCATTTTAAGCAGAGGAAATTAATTTAATTCAACCTCTGCCTTAAACTATGCAATAATCCTATTGCTTCATGAACCAAGATTCAGGAAGGACTCATCCGTGCTTTCTACAAGCACATTGATGACGTTAGATGTATCCTTCGAGCCTGTGCAATGGATTTTTCTGGTGGAGTGCAGCATGCACAGAACTGGCCTCACCCTTTAAACCAGAGGTTCGACTGCTGAAGCCTTGACAAGCATGGATGGTGGCAGCGAGGTCCTCGGGTCATAGGTTTGATTAGAGTTTCCTTCTCTTAGATTGTTGACCTTACAGGGTTAGACGAGCACCATTTGCCCAGGTTTGGGATTAGAGTTTTCCTTCTCCTAGGATGGTTGCCATAAGGCTAGAAGACTGTCATCTTCCAGCCTGAGAAGGAGTGATCAGGCAGGCCCCGCTCCACCAGGGATAGCCTGAAGAAAGAGACTCCTCCCTCCTTAACTGTCATCTTCTGGCCTGAGAGGAAGTGATCAGGCAGGCCCCGCTCCACCAGGGATAGCCTGAAGAAAGAG
>NC_056525.1:53496423-53533036 GCF_019175285.1 Sceloporus undulatus
ACTCCTCCCTCCTTAACTGTCATCTTCTGGCCTGAGAGGGAGTGATCAGGCAGGCCCAGGTCCACCAGGGATAGCCTGAAGATAGAGGCTCCTCCCTCCTTAACTGTCATCTTCCAGCCTCCTATTCCCCTCCAGCTATGCTCTGACTGAGTGGGGGAGAGGCTTGTGTACCCTAATGAAGTTGTGAGCTATGCTGGCGGTGGTATAATAGTCACCGGCAGGGCCTCCCATGCCAGACAAGTCACAACCGAAGGGTCTAACCAAGAGCACCAATCCTATTGCACTGTGCTTTATCAAATGGTAAGAAATTCCAGGACAGGTTTATCTCAGGATAAAAGAACTAAAGTATGTAGCAAACCGCTTGTGCACCAATTAGTTGATATTTTTTAAAAATAGAATGAGACTAAAATTGGAATGAAGCCACAGAACTCAGAAAACTACTTTTTCAGACTACTATTTTTCCTGCCAGCATAGGCCTTAGGCATGTTGCTTCATTAATTCTGGGAGCTGTGATCAATTTTTTAAAAAGATTTCCAACCTTGGGTGGGGGCGGGGGTCTGTGAATGGCAAACCATGGAACGATAGAGGAACAAAATGGAGATGAACTGGATCTTGTCATCTTTGCCTTTTTTTGGAGTCACACCTTATGCTTGCCTGAATCTTTCTGTTTGTTAGGATGATCAGAACTGGGCTCATGGCTGAAAAGCAGGAATCAAAGAACATACGTGCATCTGCAAATCTTAGGGAGACTGGAGACACACAGAGATTGACCATCCAAAAGATGCTATCCAATCCAAAGCTGAGCAGATATGCAGTGAGCAAGCCCATGACTGATTTAGCTGCTTGGATCTCTGCACGCTTCATTTGAAGCCCAGGCAAACATTTCATCAGTTTCCCACGTTGATGCAGAACATAGAACAGGTAGCCACTAGAAAAGGTCATCAATCCCAAGAAGAACATATCTCGGGCAACAAAAACCAATCCATTTCCAAAGTACAAGAGTTGGCTAGGGAATACCACACAGCAGAAGTCATACACTACAGTATTCTCTTCCTTGGTACAGTTGGTACCAATCCGAGGCACAGCATAAAGCAAACTGGTACAGCAGACCAACAGGTTAAAACACCAAAGAGAAATCATGATGGAAGGGTGTTTTTCAAGGATACTATGTTTTAGCCACAAACACCTGAGGGTACAGGGAATAATTAAGAGACACTGGAAGCAGCCCAACATGGATGTTACGAAGATACTCATGGCTCTGCTGACACAATACAAGTACAGAATAATGCCACAACTCAAACCATCATACATGGTATAGACTCCAATAGTTTGGAGAGTGAGGGGGACACCCCTTGTCAGAATTACCAGAAGATTGGCAAAGGCAAGTTTACCCAAGATGATTTCACTGGGTGTAATATTTTGCTGGCTGATGGCTTTGACAAAAGCATAGAAGATAGTAAGATTTCCAGGGATACCCATCACGTCAAGTGAAATGAAGCCAAGCATGCTTAGTATGGACCAGACTTGCATTGCAGATTGCGGTCCTCTTTAGAAGATACTTCTGTGTGTACTCTACAAAAGAAAAGTTTAGGAACTTGGTGTGTGTGTAGGATTCCAGCCAGCAAAATCATATAAGATTTAAGTTATTTTGCAGATTTTACTTTAGTGATATGGTAGGTTTGTCTTCCTTGAGTAAAATGGCACACTGGGATTCAGGAAACTGCTGAAGATGTTCAGTCCTAAAATGGAGAAAAATGCTATTCCACAAATAGCAAGCATTAGTAGACATTAGCTGATCTCCTACCATTGCATTGATTTGATCATTGTTCAGTAGTCCCATTCCATAGAGTCAGCTGCCTTTATTATATTCCTAGGAGACAAGCTGCCAGCAAAATAACACCATTTGCTTTTGGAAGCACTGAAGATCATTTTTAGTTTCTAAATCAGTAAGGCACTCCTACACAAATTTACCAGTGAATAAGCCCTGTTTAAGTTAATGGAACTTAGTCCTGAGTAGGCACGTTCATAGAATTGTGTAGCAAGTAACTTTTGTATAAAATATACAGTATTGGTACTATCAATTTAATCTAGTATCAGTTTTAAAAAAGATATGAACATTTCATTTTCTAAGCAGGAAATGGACTAGAAAGTGAGTTCAATAAAAATTCTTCAACAGAGGGACCAGCCATTTGGAAGATACCTCCAGGTGGAAGGGCAAGCAGTAAAAGGCTTTCTCCTGCATCATTTATAAATTCTGAAATGCACCCCCTTTAGAATTGTCAAAGACTTTCTTTGCATCCAGAAAGTAGCTTGGCACATCTTTTAACATCCCTTTAAACATGTTTTTATTACTAGATTATGGCGGGATACAGACTGCCCAAAAAGGGTGGCCTGCCTGTGCTTGGTTTTCCATCGGAGGGAAGCCTCAGCTGCCAAATGACAAGGCTTCCCACCGGCAGAAAAAGAACCCGCAAAAAGCAGGTTCTTTCTATGTCGCAGTGGCGGCGTAACAAGTGCACCACAGTGTGCCACTGGCGCTCTTGTTACGCAAGTGCTGTGTGGATGCCGCACAGTGCTTGCATAACAATGGTGGTGCACGTGTTGCCCTCATCATGTGCTAGGGTTGAGGGGCATGTGGAAGCGCCGCCCCGAGGCAACCCTAGCACATAACAAGGGTGTCTTAAAGGGTTGGTATGTACCAGGCCCATGTTTTTGTCTTTGTTTAGAAAGCTTTGTATATTATCTTAGTGGGTATTAGAAAAGTAGTACAGAAATATTTTAACTAAAATTAAAGCATAGGCTTAGAAGCCTGTTGGTTGATCCCCACTAAAGTAGATCAGTTCAATAAATTGTTGAATGGTGAATCAACACATAGGCAAATCCAATTGATTCAGTGGGTTTGTTCCATGTAATTTGGGGATTTATGATGGGATTTAGGCCACATAAACATGCATTGTTAAAAAACTGCAGGACAGTAAATGCATTAGGATTTTCTTGATTAGTATTAGGTTATGAGCACATGTCTTCCCCCTATTTGATCTTCTCCACACATGGACAATTTATGGAAGGAGCATGATTAACATGCCTTTCTTGTCACACATTCATTTAAACTAGATTCCAAGTACCTGAATATGACTACTGAGAGACATTGTAGTTTGATAGTGTGTTGATCAAAAATCAAAGAGATCTGAGTTCAAATCCTCATTCTACCATGAACCTCACAAATGATCACTCAGGCTAGTTGTGAGGATAGAATAGAGGGAAATTAATAATTTTATCTTAAGTAGCTTTTGATGAAAGGTGAGGTATAAATGTATGGAATAAAATAAATAATAAATCTGCAACTCCTACCACTAAATGATTTTATAATCATGTTTTTGAGGTTCCTCCTCCAGCTGATAAACTCTGTTACTTTTTAAAATGGGTGATTTCTTTCTAGCCTCTGTCAGCCTTTTCCCACCCTTTTGAGTTTGTAATGGCCTTAATATGCTAGATTAAAATGTTTCTGCCTCTGTTGGATGTTATAGACTCAGTGTGATGGAATCACTTTGTAGTTTTTTCCCCCTTGCATCAACGACATAAGCTTTCCACTCATGTCCCTAGATGTGTTCTTCCCAGTTACACTGCCAAATTCTGACAAGAATATCTGCACAGGAGACTGCTTTCATTTCATGCTGGCTGATAACCATTTCCATTTGACATCTGCTTGGCAGCTTTTCAAAGACAGTTTGGTGATAGGGTTGCAGCTGATACTGAAAATGTGTGAAAGTAGGTGGGTAATTAGATCTTATAAGAACTGAAAACTTTAATGATTATGTCTGAAAACCAGTTTGGATCAAAGTATATGGAGATGTCTTGTCTGATGACAATAAAAAGTAATGAAAAATGAGCCTGAACAAATATGAAAAATATAAATCTTGTGTTAACTCTAGGGAAAGAAAACCACATCTTTGACTCATATTTTCAATGGTTTGTTTTGAAAATCTTAGGAGAAGAGAAATTTCTTAAATCAAGATTCCGCAGAATGCAAATATATTTGCCTCAAATTTGATTATGTTTCCATGGTACACCTACAATGAAATGGTTGCTAGCAATGGATAATTTCCATATAGAGGGATGGCTATCCACGGATTTGCTTTTTTACCTTGGACCTAATTCCCTAGTTGATTTGAAGGATTATTTTTCTCATTCTGACTGACCTAGGATTTAAGATTGGTTGAGAAGACAGAGCTTGTGATAACCTTGCTGACTGCAGCTTACTGGGCAACTATACACTGTAGGGACTTCTTGGTGGAAGCTTCACAGCTTGGAAAATTGCCAGTTATACATTATTTGAAAATGAAATACATTTATTTATGAAAGCTTTTGGGGAACAGAGAAGTGCTTTATATATTTAGGTGTTAATATTTTCTGATAGTTTTATTGTAATTGCATTGGATTGTCAGTGTAATATTGTAATTAGAATGATGACTTAAATAATGTTTAAATATTGTATTGTTTTTTACATAGATTTTAACTTGTTTTACATAGAATGTTTTATGTAGATAATGATGATGGTAATAATTCTGGTTCTTTGTGAAGAAGAGTGGGATGTAACTATAAGTAAATTAATAATACTAGATTGTGAAGGTATGTCATTCATTCAGTAATGGCGAGACACAATTTTTATTCTGGAACAGCAGTGAAAAACAGCTTGGTTTACTATGGCTGACATTAAACGAAACAACAAAACCAGCTTTGTAAGAATTGTTGATGGCTGGATATGAAAGTGATTCCAAGTTCTCTTTTCATGCTTTTGGTATAATATACAGTGCGCCTGCATCATACGCAGGCATGTTATATGCGGCTTCCAGTATACGCTGGAAGCCGCGTTGGAAAGGCTTCTCCTGCGCCCCGGAAGAAACAATGAGGTGTGTCAGGTGCACACCGCAGGAATGAGACCCATTGTTTCTAATAGGGCTTGACTTTATGTGGTATTTCCCTTACGCAGCAGAGTCTGGATCTGTCATGGCCAGCCAAGATCAGCTCTCGGAGGATGAGGAGGAGGATGAGCCTCCTCCAGAGCAAGGGCTGATTGAGGCAACGCCAGGTGTTAGTACTGCTCTGCCAGGCCCCAGCTGTGCTTCCCCAACCCCAGAGCAGGAGGTCCAACCAGGTCCTAGTGCTGAGGAAAGGCCTTCTATGGTGCCACAGCCTAGTGGTGATTCAGGAGATGAGGCATGCCTGCAAGTACCTTCTTATCAAGAGAGAAGGGCTGAGAGTGCTTGCAGGCGCAGATCCAGGAGGATTGCAGAAAGACAGTTAGCAAACCAGCCTCAGGTGGCTCGAGGGAGAGCTTCCCTGATTTAAGTGGAAGAGAGGCTTGAGTTTGTTGCTAGAGTTTATTGCATGAGCCCTTGGTGTGATTGCTGTCGCTCTAGCTCCAGACATCTTGTTACCTTGCTTCCTTGCTACCTTGACCTCGGACCGGACCTTTGTTATCTCTTGGCTATTGTGACCTCGGACTGTTTTGACCACGCTGCTTTCTGGCTTCCTGACTTCGGCTCATCTTTCGGCACGCTTGACTTTCTGCAACCCCGACACCGGCTTGTTTCCTCGGCTTGCTCTTTGACTGCTTCTCCACAAGGTTTGTTTTGCCTACACGTGTTGGTTGCAGGCATTGGTTATCAGCATAAGTCAGAGATTGCTGGCAGCAATCCCGGACAGGATCAGATCCCCTGCGTAAGGTAAGGGTCAACTGTACAAAGTGATAGTTCATATAGCTCCCTGATATGATGAGTCAATTCTATACATCATAATTAGGGACTATGGATTCCATCACACAGAGGAGACAAGCAGAAGTAAAATGTGATTAAAACATGGTAATAGCATGATTAGGAAGAAGATTATCACACCCTCCTTCTCCTGTTTGAGTCCTGTGTGTAAACTGTGTGTAATGGATGTGTCATTGAGTAATAACAGAAACTCTCATTATTACCCAATAATAATTGGTAATAATCCATTACAGTTTTAGCATGGGATAAAAATAGGAGAAGCACGTGGGGGTGTGATAACATTCCCCTCAGTCGTGCTATTACCACATTTTAATCAAATTTTAATGATGCTTGCCTCCTGTGTGACAGAGTCCTATGATTCATAACTCTCTGTGTTATACCAGAAAGTTTAAAACGATTAGTTACTTTCTAGCAGTTATGAGAATCCAAGATTTGGAATGGTCAGTTCAAGACTCAGGATTGGGATAAAAGTTCATGATTAAATCAAATTGTTGCAGCCTAATCAACAGCTGCACAAACCTTTTTTGCCTGATTCAGCTGCTGTCAAGGTGGATTGGGTCACAAGAAGTTACTTAGGTTAAAATCCCATTATTCCAGCATAGTGAGGTGATTTGAGCTTTGGCCTATGACTCAAGAGACTAGGGTTCAAATCTTGGCTTGGCCATGTAAACCCATTGGGTGACCTTGGGCAAGTCACCTCTCTCAGCCTCAGGGGATGGCAATGCAACTCCCCTCTGAAGAAACTTGCCAAGAAAATCCCATAATAGGTTTGCCTGAGAGTCACCATAAGTCAGAAACAATGTGAACGCACACAACAGCATTCCCACATATACAGTATCCCAGTGCCCTCTCTCTGCTCCACTCAAAACTCTTCTTCAATCACACTGGTCTTTCTCTCTCTTCATTCACCCTGCCTGTATTAGCTTTGCCAGAGTTAAAAATCCTGTATACTGTACTATTCTCGCATTGTAAAACCATGCTGTAAGCAGTTAGCAGTAATACCATGGGGAAATATAAGTAATAAAAGCAACAACATTTCCAGGTAATCCAACTGAATATATACGTAATCACACCACAAACACATCACAGCAATAATACAAAAAGATTTAGCAAGTCAATTCCAACAATAACTCAATTAAAACAAAGGGCTGGTAAAAAAAGAAATTTGTGGAAGAGGCCACCTTTCACTTCCAGCAGGGACAGATCCCAGCAGGGACAGATCAGATAGCTGTTTTACCTATGGTTACTAATCATTCAAGAGAGAATGATTGTGCCAACAAACTTAAACTTATATATTAGTCAGATTTTTTTTTACTATGGTATATAATGGAACAATGGACCAGTCTGTAACTAATCATGAAAATGCCTGGGGTTTAGCTTACTGAAAGAAATAGGAGTAAAATGTAAAGTCCAGTTTTAAATCTGTTTTAGCTAATATCTGGTTCAAGCTGTTGTGATATCATTACATTTTCCAGCAATAGGAATTAAAAATAAAAATTAATATGTTGAATTTTAGACAGCGATTCACAGCAGAGGCATACCTTTGCCTCTGACAAAGGAACCCCTTTTTACAATTTTTTAAACACACACCCAGCTTCCTTTTTCTTCTTTGTCCTCTGTCTTGTTGATGAAGTTTTTTTTTTTTGGGTGCATCAGCATTGGGAGGATAGTGAAGTAGGACTGGACTAATACAGACTTTCACTGTCCAGTTGCATCAGCTGGTAGCAGTAAAATATGCAATGGAAATTTGGGCTGAGAAAGAAAGGGATTCTACTCTAGCTGACTCTACTGGAGCTATGTGTGTCTGCTTACAACAGACAAGGTTAGCAGCAACTGCATCCAGAATCATTTACAGAGCATGTTCAAACAGCAAAACATAGAGAAAAGGGGAAAATGGATAAGCCTGCCTCACCAGCTATCTTTAGCATGCTAAAAAGCATAGATCTATAAGTTTTGCCACCAAAGTTTTGTCCCCAAAATAAAAATTGTAAGAAAAGTGGAGTCTGGGACCTGGTTGTTTCATTTCAGATGTGCACACTATTTAGTTTTGAATTAAACGTTTGCTGAAACATGTTGAACTGCACTTCTTTTGTTTGGTGCAGAAATTTATCCATATTTTTTTGTTATTTCTGTCTTTTGTGCCAAAGTGTCTGTCAGAGACATCATGCCAAAGTACACATCTACTTTATTAATCGAGGTATACCTGTAGTTATTCCAGCTTCAGTTCAAAGAAGCTATTATTTGAGTAAAAACTTATATGTGTTTACTCAGAAGTAAGTGCCTTTGAGCTGTAATGAAAGTGTATAATATTGTAGCCACCCATAAGCCATTAATGTCGGTACTGATTCTTTACAATAACACACACACACACACACACACACACACATGCACACATCCATTCAATTAACTAATGTTGAACTTGAACATGTAGTTCAGTAATGTAACAGAGGTGAACAATACCTGTAGCAAGAGTGGTTGAAAAAGGTATTTACAATCTCCTACATCTGAAGCTGAAATAGATATAATTGCTATTGGTCTTCACCATAACCTGAGCATGACACAGCCGGGACATGTTCTAACTTGCAAGAGTTCAAAATCATATGTTTTGTAGTAACCATTGGAAGGAAGGAAGCCATAATGAAATCTGGTGGTTTTTTTTTAAAGGGGGGGGGGGCATGCATTATTTCCCTAGAACAAGATCAAATGATGGTGTAGTTCATAGATAATCAAATTTTTAAACCTTGAAAGATCACAGCATGTCCATGGCTATTTCGTGATAGATCCAATTTTTAATTTTTCCAGCACCTTCTTATCATGCCACCAATTGACATATTTCAAAAGATATACCAGTTATATAATAAAATGCTTGCTTACACTAGAATAGACAATCTGGGTTTTGGAACACAAAGTAGAACAGTCATACAGCTATGGCACCTTGATACTCATTGAGTTGCTAGATTTCTACTTGGAAGTTTCTTCTTTGCCTTTTAAGCAAACAGCAACCATGGCTTTTCCTGCTCATTTTCTATCTTCACCCATGCCCTTTTTATCTGACTGGGCACAAAAGTTCTGGATGTGTGTGTGTGTGTGTGTGTGTGTGTATATGTGTGTTTGTGTTGAACTCAACCTGAAGTTCACTGTGTGATTTGGCTTAATCATTGTCGTCAACTAGTGTAGCCCGAAGGATTGTTGTGAAGACAAAAGGTGAAAAAAAACATGTACACTGCCCGGAGGGAGAGGTGATATAAATTAACAAGTTTAATGGCGGTTACAGACCACCATAAGTATGTACTCGTACGTACTAGGTTAGGACGGGGCGTGCTTCCGCACCCCCCTACCCTAGTACGGCCTGAGTCCATACAAAATGGCTGCGGCTGTTCCACGGCCGCCGCCATGATGGCGTGATGAACGTGCCACCTCTAAACGAGGCGGCGCGGATGTGATGTCATCCGCTCTGCGTGAGGGCGCTTAATGCCCTTTGCGCGGAGCAGGAAAGCCCTTTCGGAGCTCCTTCCTGGTTTGCATCACTGGGCACAGCCTTCAGACGGCTGCGCCCAGCAACGCAAGGGAGAAAAGGCCAAGTGGCCCCTTTCTCCTCCTCCCCCCCGCGGGGTGTCCTTGGGGCTTGAAGCCCCAAGGACACCTCTTTCAGGCTGTGGGGAAGCGGCCTTTTGCCGCTTCCTCCTGCAACCTGCAAAGCGGCGGATCGGGGCCTCGGAGGCTGCGGTCTGGCAGCTGAGGCCCCGAACACCGGGGAAAGGCGCACCTACAGGCCCTCCAAAGGGGTGGTCTGTAACGCCCAAAATACTAAGTAATAAAAAGAACATTAACAGGAAATGTTTAGTACAGGGGTAGGCAACCTGCGGCCCGCGGGCCGGATGCAGCCCGCAAAGCTTGAGACCGGCCCACCCCGCCCCCCGCCTGGTCCTGCCGCCAATTGCCGCCGGAGCCTTTGGCCTCTCGTGTGAAGGTGTGGGGCCTTTGGCCTATCAGGAGGAGGCGGGCAAGGGGGGCAAGCAGCGGGCAAGGGGGGCAATTGTCTATAGGAGCCTCCAAAACATGCATTTATATTAACATTTTTTTAAAAATCAGCAAAATTTTTTTGCATGTCCTCCATTTTTTTAAAAAAAGTGTCCTCCATTTGAAAAATTTGTCCTACAGTTGTCCCGGTTTATTTATTTATTTATTTATTTAATTTTTGGTTTCGGCCCCCCCCAATTGTCTGAGGGACAGCAACCCGGCCCCTGGCTCAAAAAGCTTACCTACCCCTGTATTAGTATAGTGCCAACAACTGTGTATCAATGTGTCAACTCTGGTTTTTAAATTCAGTCCACGTCCCCTGTATCTATATTCCAGATCAGCATAAATACTTTGCATTAATTTTTGGCATCTTTTTTTAAGTAGGAGATTTTGTTTCAGATTTTCAAACAGTGACATGCCAAAGAGAAACCAAGAGACAGCCTGTCACACAGCACACATCCCTGGATATAAAAATGTGACAAAGCTAATTATTTGGTTTTGATGAGAAGAACTGAACAGGATATCCTAGTGACATGGTGACTTGGGAAAATGTTATATAACTCTCTAAGTAGTATTGGATACTTTTTGTCAGAAGGTTATTTTATTTGCTCTCTTTTCAATACTTCTCCTGTACACCAGACAAGACTATAACCTTCTCCTTCTGCCCTGATGGATTGCTAAAAGTAACTTTAGCTGGTTAACTTACTGCAATATTTTCATGTTCATTTTAACCTTTGCCAATTACATTTCTTGGGCTGACAATCATTAATTAAGACTGCTAAGGGATCATGTAATTGGCTCCTAATAAACACATGCTGCTAATTAAGCTACTTGACGGTACATTTATTTATGGCTTAATTAGATATCTAAGTAAATCTCTGAGCCCTTATTTTTGTTTTTACCTGGAGTCTCATCTCTGTCCATTTAAAGAAGGAGGGGAAAAAAAGAAATATGTTGACACTTCCCTGTTCTCCTTTCTGATGATCTCCATGACTAAATGAATACTCACTGAAAATCCTGGGCTCCGCAATTGCTGTTGAAAAGAAAGACAAATTAGGAGTAAGGACAGGAAAATCTGCCAAGTTAACATTCACATAGATGGCTGAATTTCCATTAACTTTGATCCACCCAGTTTCTGCTGTGTTGTGTACATTTCTTTTTAAAAGCCCAATTGAAAAGTTGTATATTTTTGCATTACTCCTTATAAATGGTTATATACACTTTTCCACATCAATGCATCTCACAGTTCCCATTGTATATTTTGATGCACACTTCCTTAATTTTTAAATTTTTTTATTGATTTTTAAAAGTTATTATGAAGACGAAGGAAAGGAGATAGAAAAAAGGGGAGGAAAGGGCATGGACAGAGTACCTATACTACAAGCATGAGCTAAAAGTATATATTAATATAGGCTAATCATATTTCCACAGAAAATTCCTTGAAGTTGGGGTCTATAAAATACAAGTTATTGAAAAATAAAATAGTAAGAGCCTTTGACCATTGAACCCTGGTAGAAAATATTTTGCTTTCTAATCTTGGAGTAGAAATCTTTTGACAATAGTAAGAACATGCAGGACAATAGTAAGAACATGCAGGACCCAACCATATGGATTATTGGTTAAATTATACTTTCCCCTAATATAACATATTTTACTCATCTTTTTCTAAATTTACATATTTTTATGCATTTCTTTCAGCATTAAACTTAATGGCAGTGCTTAACTATGTGGACTAGGGCCCTGCTAGGGTCCCCAGATTTTTTTTAGAGCCTGCTTTGGTGGTGGTTTCTTGCACAAAAAGAGTCTTATTGGAGGGCAAAAATAGTTTTGTTTTTGTTTTTGTTTGCAAATCCAGTTCTTACAATATTTGTGCAAAATGCTGTTCTTTGTATAAGACCTGACATTTTTATACAAAAAATATTTCACAACAAAATTCCAAAATGTGAACAATCCTGTGGCAGTTGGTATGGTGTCTTGACACAGATTTTGAAAAAGGGCAATAAAATCTGCAAATATTTTTGACATCCTTAGTTCAGAAATTCTCTACCATTTTTAGTCATGGTCAGTGTGGGAAGAACTTCAAAATCCACAAACAGGAAAAGTTCCCCAGAATGAAAAAATTGCATTCCTGAAGTGAGATACTATTCCTATTCCTCATTAGTTTTCATTTGGAGCTGACTTACCTATTTTTAGCTGGTCACTCTTGCAATTTTGTTCATGCCAGTGTTCCCACACACAAAACAGCATAATGTCTGAGGCGGCTCGTATTATGAGACTGCTCCTATCAGTGTTTAGATGGTGAGTTTTAAGAAGAAGGAATATAATGACATGCTGAAGCCATACAGTGCTGAACAGTGGTAAAATGGTGCTCTGATTCCCTTAAGGATGGCTTCAGTAAATTATGTTAATTGTTATAAAGGAAGTTTGCAAGGTCTGCTGTTAATATAAAAAAGCTACAAGATAAATTATATTTCTCACCACAGAAGAAGAACTGCAATCTCATTGGCAACATTCATATCTCTCTGGTGATGAGAATAGACCATTCTCTCCAGGTATTTTCTAATGATTCATTAGGCACACCTGCTGTATGATGACTCTGGAGCCTTCCACCCAAACCAGGCGGGTGACAAGGGGTTTTTGGCAGCTAGCAACATCTAGCTGTTCTTATCCAGCTCACAGCAGCCACTTGAAAAATGCTTTTAGTGCTGGCTGAATATTGCCAGTAGGTGGTAAGGGGGAAATGGGACCAACAATAAAGAGCAGCTGGTACAAGCCCAGTGACCAAACAAACCCACTGGGAAGCCTAAGAACCAACAAGCACTTAATTAAGAATAAGCTTTCTTTTAACTCAGTGAGACTTAATTCTGAGTAAACACTATAGGATTTGGCTCTAAGAGATAGGGTGTGTAAACAGAAGCCTGAACAGTGTCCAAATTATTGGGTGTGGGGGGAGAGATAATCTCCAAGTCTGCTTAATTTTAGCAATATCATGGGCATATCTTCCAGTTTCTAAAACAAGAAATAAGGGGGATACCACAAATAGGAAAGGGCGTGTGTAGGTATAGACAAATTCTGTTCTGCCCCTCCTCCCCCGGGCATGAAGCCACACTATCTGCTAACAAAGATATACTGGTATTTGTATACTGTCATATCAGTTAAAAGTGGAGTGTGTTCTCTATTAATATTTAAATAGCTCTGGTTTCATGTGTGTTCCTGAGATATCTTCTACCATGTGAAACAAAAACTTTCTCTACCAAGTCCTACATTTCATCTATAGGCCCAAAACACATTCTACCAGCTGTTGCCTTATTCCCTTGTTAAAGCAGCCTAGTTCCCAAGTTGATCATTTAAAGTGCTCATAGCAAGCTCTAATAGGAGGTGGCAGCCAATTAGAAGACTAAAAGAGATTTTCATCAGCGACTGGAAAATTAAGTACCATAATTATTTAGCTTTAGCTGGATGTGTACTCAAGGGGTTAATTATGTGCCTGTAAAGAAATCAAATTTGATTTGCACTGTTTAAAGATTCACGCAGTGGGGATTTTGCCTACCCTGAAGTCATGTTTGTTTCCTCCTCCTCCTCCTCCTCCTCCTCCAATGAAGTCAAGCAGCTTTAGGGCAAGAACAGAATTTTTCACTTTCTCCACAAACCCTCTGTACTTTCTGTGCGAAAGTCAGTTTGGGAGGTTGTATGATAGCAACCCGGAGTTTTGAGAACTTCACTTGTCTTCTCAGTCCCACTGCTCTATATATCTTTTATGTTTTGACTAAATCTTTCAATTGCAACGTATGCCTTACCTGATTAAACCATGAAAGTAAATGAAAGAATAAAATTGAAGGAGCATTCAATCTTCATGAATTGGAATCTTAAACCAGAAAGATACTGCTTCTGGTGTGACAACCAGGCAGTCATTAAGATTCTCAACCACCAAAGCTCCAGGTCAGAGAGGGTCATGATGTTGGTCAGATATTTTGGGCTCTGCTGTCTCCACTGGAACATCATATTCAAGGCCTGTTTTGTTCTGGGTCTGGAAAATAACATTGTAGACTCTCTTTCTCATTTTCAGGAGGCCAGGTTCCACCAGCTGGAGCCCGGAACAGACCTGCTCACCCACACCTTTTCTGTAGGAATTATGGGAGGTTGGAAATCTGCTGTGATACAGGACATCTTGTCTTCGTTGGCTCCAGCCACCTTAAGAGGCTATAAAAGAGCCATGTCCAAACTGGTGGCCTTCTTCAGGGCATCAAACATCCAAGCCCACTGGCCAATCCGGTCTCATACTATTTTAAAGTTCTTTGTTTGGTTAAAAGGTGAGGGCATTGTCCCTTGGACCATGTCAGTCCACCTAGCTGGGATTTCTTCTTTTTTTTCTAAAGTTGGGGGGTTTCCTTCCTGGTGTGGAGAACCTTGGAGGGCTGGAGGAGGATGCATACGGGGGTAGAGATAGGAGGAGACCTATTTGTTTCAAGCTGCTCTGCAAACTCTCTATCATCTAGAATTGGTTTGCACCTCCAAAAATGAGGCCAACCTGTTCAGAGCTGCCTTTGTAACTGTATCCTTTGGAGCACTGCGGGTGGGGGAGCTCATGCCTTCTTCCAAGGCTGACAACTCCAACTGGGCACTGCAGAGAGGGAATATCTCTTTTGCTGAAAAACAGTTTGTTTAGTTCTTTGCAGGTCCAAATTATTATTATTATTAACCTTTATTTATGAAGCGCTGTAAATTTACACAGCGCTGTATATGCAATCTTTTTAGTTAGACCAATATGGCAAGGGGTCCTCCATTATGCTGTGAAGGCTCCATAGCTCCCACCTGTGCTCAGTAGAAATCTTGAGCAAATATGTGGCGTCCCACCCACCAAGGCATCCACTTCGACGGCTCTCTGGTGACATGATTCCAAGTGGTGTCAGTGTTTCACTTGGCCTTACGGAGCATGGGACTGTTGTCAAAGGAATTTGGGGGGCACTCCTTTCACAATGGAGCTGCTGCTTCCACGCAGAATTGCCAGTAAACTCTATAAAAAGACTGGACAGTTGGAAATCTGGGGCCTTTGTGGGCTACATACGCTTGGGATGGGACTCTTGTGTGGGCCTCTTTTAAGGAGGTTCGTAGGGTTGGCAGAAGGCATCCCTGGGGTGGGGACTGCCTTTGGTGGTGGTAGCATAGGTCTTGGATATGGTGGGTGTGGCTTCCAGGCCTGCATAGCACTAGATCGGGAGTCCAATGGGGATACAGGGGTGCTGAGAGAGTTGTGATGCTCCATTGCAGGAGCAACATCAATTCAGTGACAAGGGGCAGAGATGCTAACAAGTGATCAACCGGTTACATGAGATGTGGGTGGGCACTTAACCAATCAGCCCCTTTATCATTCCAACACTTGGCCATGACCAAGCAAATGGGGTTCATTGATCAATCAGGGATTGATGGATGACAGATCCAGACCTTATGCTTTGAGGCCAACCCTACATTATGGCTGTTCAGTAAATAAAGTTGTGGCCTTTTCTTTTCACGTGTTGTATGTTGTGGTCATTCCAGCTGTGGCTCCCTTCCATGGCAACTGTAGTTTATTGTGGCAACAGAGCTTCCTGATAGAGAAGGCTAAATGTCTCTCAAAACTACAGTCCCCAGAATTCCCTAGCACTTGGCCAGGGCAGTTAAAGTCTCAAACTGTATTATTTCTTCACTGTGTTTTGGACCACATTTGGGTAATAACAGATTGTGAGGCAAGTGATAAAAGGCTTATTTTCCATTGTGTTTTGGAAACAGGGTTTTGCAATTAGCAATCGAGGTACTTTTCAGTAGTGTCCCTCATACAGTGTCCCCCATACAATGGTTATGAGTAAAAAATGAATACAGTGTTCTAAGGGGGGGGGGGAAACCTGCTGGATTTTTGAATGCATATAGAAGAGTATCTTCATATTCCACATTAAAAAAATGCAAAATGAACACCAGAGACAGAAAAAACAAATAAGAGTATGTATAAATCTAGTCTGTTTCATATAAGCATATTAATTTGTAATCATAATGATGGGTAGTGCAGTAAAATAGTTTTTTTGTTTTAATATAGCAGCTGCATTAGTACAATCAGAATCAGCTGCAGTGATCAGTGTAGCTCTTTTTTCTATGTCTTATGTAATGAGATGTTCAAGAGGAAAACTGTTGAACTGAACTGTGGCCACTCAACTCACTGGTAGAGTTGATGAGAAATGAATAAAGGATTACTTTGGAGACAATACACGGTCTTCCAGATATACATTGACAGAAGGTTTACTCAGGAGAAAATATTTTGCAAAACAATTTAAACAAAATTATTATGATGGACAGAATACATTGATACAGTACTAGCTTTTGTTAGTAAGCAAGATGCAGAGAGTAGCTAAACAAGCCACATGAGATACAGCCCTTCCCTATACACTTCATCTTTGTCAGGTCTGAATAGATAACACAGCTCAAATGAATATTGAAAAATAAGATGGAATCTGAAATGGCAAATGTAAATGGCAAATGTAAATGGCATGTGAAGTTTCACACATAGGGCACAGCCAATTTCAAGGAAAGAGAATGATTTCTCTTGTCTGCTTGTTTGTGGTATTCATGAATCATACCTTGAAGTATGTGAGATAATGAAGAAGCTTTTAAGCAATAAACTGTAAAATAAAAAGATGGCTACTGGGACCCTTGAGTAGAATCCCTTGCCCCATAGATAAGTGCTGATCACCTCAGTTGATAACGTCTGATGATGTTCCTTTAGCAAATCTTCAAAATGGTAGAGCAGTGGAGAGCAAAGATTACTTGTAGCAAAATGTTGGATTTATCCTCCCTTTTTAGTTCCTGGTTATTATTTGAATTGGGGATAGTAATTTAGGGGCTATACAGACCAGCTCAAAGGGGTGGTCTGCAGCTGCCCCTTTCTTGGCTGGATCGGGGCCATGGCAACCTCATGCCACGCCCCCAATCCGTTCTCTGAAGGGCACAAAAAGGAGCTGCAAAAAGCAGCTCCTTTCTGTGCCCTCCAAAGGTTACCATAGCTGCAGCAGCACGGCTGTATGGTGCCCTTTCAGTGCTGCATCATCTGGACACAGTGCTGGAGGTGCATCATGATGGTGTATGCCATCTGGAGCGTCACACACCATTATGGTGCCTTGGGGGTGGAGTTACAGTCTGAGTCATCAGGACGCTGCACCCTGACTCCTTTCAGGCTGGTCTGAATAGCCCCTTACTTTAGTAATTGTAAGCAGCCGATGTTATTGATTCTGGATTCATAAACATGGAGTTAAAAAACCACAGTGGGGGTGCTGTGAATTGAAGTCACTATTGGCTATGCTGGCAGGGGCTCCTGAGAGTTGAAGCTGGAATTGTTTCCACTTAAAAGTGGCTTTAGCATTTTAGAAAGTCCTAAGCGTACCTGGTATTGAACATGGAAAATTTTTGCAAGCAAAACAAATATTTCTGCACTAATGTCCTCCCTCTTTAGACAATAGGCTTTCGCTTTCAATGTGTGTTCATGATATTAGGACACATGGTATGAAATGATAGGAATTCTTTAACTTAGAACATCAGGAAAAGAACTGTAACATCTAACATTTGAGAGAGATTTGTACTTAAAAAAACCCTAAACATTTTAATGTAAGTAAAATAAACATAAAGAACATTTTAAGAAGTTTAACATCTTTCATGTAAATCACAACTGACATGTTTTTATGTTTGTTTGTTTTTGTACAATTAGTGAAAAAGAGAGACCAATCATAGGAGCAATATATGGGAACAAAATTGTCCCAGAATAAACAAATGAGTAAGCAATGCAAATGAACTCAGATACAACATTTACCTGTGCACAAGGAGTGTCTTTGTGGGAAATAATGTAACATTTTCCAAACAGACATTGTTATGCCCAAGTTTGTAAGGGCAGCCTGTTTAATCTGAGAGCGTATTGAAATTCCCCTTTCAGTAGACTCCCCCAGCAGAGCTGATACAGACACTTGAGACACCAAGGCAGGTTACAGACGGGCAAAAAGGGATGTACTCATGACGTCATGAAGGTAGAGCAATCAGACGGGCCTTACCTGAATGCCGCCATGAACACGCCCCCCGCACGCCCCAAGCGGGAAGAAGCGGTATTAAAAAGGTGCTGCTTTTTTCCGCTTCTTTTCTGTTTGATACGTACCTGCGCATCTCCGTCTGTAAGCTGCTGCACCGATACATCAGAATTGCTACGCCGCAAATATAAGTTGCCGGTTTAAAAGCTCTGTGTCAGCTGCGTCCCATAATGGGTCGGGGTCCCGGGACATGCGTGGTTTGCAGCCAAGCTTTAATTGCAACGTCCGCTGCCATGGAGCTGTGGAAGCTGAGGCACAGCTGCGGCGCATTTTAAGCCTCGTAACCCTAACCCTAGAGCCACTTGTGCGCATGCGTTGCTAGAACCGCGGGAAGTTGTAAGTTTTGCCGGCGGATGTTTTGGTTGTAGAAAGTGAAAAGGGAAAGTTTGGTATTTAAAGTGACCCCCTACACACATTCCTGCGCCATTTTCACCTGGGAACGGGCACAGTTCGGCTGCTCCTGGCACAGCTGTGTGGCGGCTCCCCTTTGCCACCAGGCAGGATGGCTCAGCCATCCACCAGCACCTCGAAAAAAGGCAAGGGGACGTCTTGGTCTCATACTGAGACGGCTGACCTCATAGCTATATGATCCCAGCCAAACATTTTGCAGAAACTGGAGCAGTCCTACCTGAATGCTGACACATATCGAGAAGGGGAAGAAGCCATGAGAGCTGCTGCACCGGTACACCAGAATTGCTACGCCATTAATTTAAGTTGCCCATTTAAAAGCTCCGTCGCATAGTGAGTTGGGGTCTTGGAACATGCGCAGTTTGCAGTCAGGCTTTAATTGCAACGTCCGCTGCCATGCAGCTGTGGAAGCTGAGGCACAGCTGCGGCGCATTTTAAGCCTCGTAACCCTAACCCTAACCCTAACCCTAACCCTAACCCTAACCCTAACCCTAGAGCAACATGTACGCATGCGCTGCTTGGAAAGTTTGGACTTTAAAGTGCACCCCTACACACATTCCTCTGCCATTTTCACCTAACAATAAAAAACGCTAAAACTGTAAATATTGACATATGTACAAAGGAGGTGAGGGGAGATGGCAGGGGGACAGCGGTGGCAGCGGAGACAGCTGTGGCTGCGCATTGCAGATTCAGCAGGAGTGCGGGGACCAAAGGAGAGGAGGCATCCATGATGCTGGTGACATTGGCAACGTGCAAGTGGACAAGGATGCCAACACCAGCTGATCACCAGCTGGCAGGAGACCACCATTGTTTTTGGGCAAAGCGGGGGGGAAAGGTTTAAAGGGGCTTGGGCATTTTAAATATGCCCATAGGCTTTCTGCCGCCGCTGCTTTAGCGCTGCACAGCTGCGCATCCGCCAGCGGGCAAAGGAAAAAAAAAAGAGACCCCGGAGCTTGAATGTGCCCAAGACCTTTTGATGCCCTCTAAACTTGCCCCCAAAAGCAAAGGGCAACTACAGGGGGCCTGGGCCTGGGATCAAGGGGCAGGGAGCACTGACAAGGCACTAGGTCCCATGATGTCCCATAAAGACATCATTTTGCCTCCCAGGGCATGTGTTCCCTCCCAGCCCTATCTACTCTATTCTACCCTTCCTGTTCTCTCCTCCCACCATGCCTGGCTCACTGGTCCCCAAAGCAGCAATCTCCAAACTCTGTCCTTCCAGGCGTTTGGACTTCATCTCCCAGAATCCCCAGCCACCTTGCCCTGTGGTCTGGGATTCTGGGAGATGAAGTCCAAACACCTGGGAGGACAGAGTTTGGACATTGCTACCTCACACCACTCCTGCCTAGCTTTAGACTGCAGAGGGAAAAAGTTTAAAGAGGCTTGGGTGCTTTAAATGCGCAGACAGGCTTTCTGCCGCCGCTGCTTAGCGCTGTAGCTGCGCAGCTGCGCACCTCTCATGCGGCAAAAGAAAAAAAAGCCGCGGTTTGGGCCGCCCGTGAGGAAGCTGCCTCTCTTTTTGCAGCGTTCTCCGAGGCGGCGGTTTGGAAACTCCGGGTCTGAAACAGACCCAGGTGAGGCGTCTTCACTGCCCCCCGTGTGGAAGCTCCAACACCTGAAGCACGCCCCCGGGGCGGGCCGTCTGGAGGCTCCGCATTCAGCTAAATACACCTCCAAGACGTCTTCTCCTGCCCGTCTGTAACCTGCCCAAATTTGGTTTTAGACACTATGCATGTAACATTTATTGAAATATAAAGACACAACAGTTATTCAAGCATCAAGAAAGCTCTCTCTCTCTCACACACACATATACTCACACATACAAAGTGGCACTTCACTGAAGCCATTGACCAGTCGTCTCCATGAAGCCCGTGGGAGCCCTGCTGCCGCAGATCCAGGAACACACCTCTGGTTTGGAAAGGTCTCTCTTTTAAGGCTTTCTTCTTCTCCACTTCTAACATCCACCGCTCTTTGGCCTTTGGACAGAAATTTCTACATTTCTCCTCTTATCAGTCCATACCCAAACATTCTGTAACTTCTTGCAGTTCGTACCAACCCTTGGATGGAATGTCCTTTCCTTATAGATAACACTTGGCAGCTACATCTTGGTTTTCATAGATGCGCCATCACCTCACCAGCAGGTTCAAAAATCTTCGCTTCGCTTGCCAGGTAACTCCCATATCATACCTTGCGAACTCCATTTTGTTCAGTCTTCTAGTGCCACTTCTCACTCATACAATCATCCATTCCTCACAACATATACTTGAAAATATCTCCCAAATCAATGCTTGATTAATTGGGCATTTTATTAGCTGAACAAAGTTTTAGGGACTATTAAAACAAAAAGGGAATGGAAAAATAATTACAGGACCAAACACCAACAGAGAATACTAATGAAGGATTTAAAATGTGATTTAGGATTTAATCAATTCCTTTACAACCTGACAGATAATTAATTAAGCTTTAAAACAGATGTCCCAAAAGCATGAACCGAATCACAGGCCCTATTTATCTGTCACATCCACTCAGCAGTGTGATGGGTTCTTGGCACTGCCAGATTCCAGTGACCTTCCTGCCTGTGGAGATTTCTTAGTCAGTTGCTCCCTCCTTCAGGCTCAAAGGAAACTGCTGTCCTACTTGGAACCTCATGTTATTTTTTGCATTGATGCTGAACATTTATGAACAAATTATCCAGTAAATGAAGTCGCTTAAAGACAAGGATGGGCAGTATATAAGAAATTGTTCCTGAGATAGTTAAGACCTGGTGCCACAGCTGTTCCAGTAAGGCAGGTGCGGCTTTTTTTTTTTTTTTTTTTTTTGGAATAGCAATATCTTACTGGATTTCTAACAATGCTAGATGTGATCTAGGAATACTACAAATGTAGACCTAGTTGTGCAGAGAGATAGACATATTTGTAAATTCCAGCCCCAATCAATTTGAATTTCTGTTCATAATCAGATTGTAGTACATAGTAGGCTGTCCAAGATGCTAGCAAGAAGCTCAGTCTCTTGCACTCCCACTCCCTTCCCTGCTGTGCTGTCATCTGCTATATTCATTGCTGGCAATGTTTGTACTGCTGTTACCATTTTAATATAGTATGCAAAGGTCATTTTAAAGGGTAGCAGCTCAAATGCTAAGACAGATGCTCCCTGAGTCATGCTTTTGAAGCTGATTTCATTTTAAAATTGTGGATACATATATGCAGTATGTTTAAAGTGGCCAAAATTTCTGTTCCTGCCATTCAAGCAAGTCATCAGGATTAAGCACATTTGTGATAACCAGAGCCTACTTCACTATACCCATGTATCTCCTGGACATAGCCTCCAACATGCCATGAAATACCTAGGAAAAAAATACTGTATTATTTTGGTCAAATGTGGTTTAAATATTATTAATAACAAGACAGTTTGCGTCTTTTTTGAGGATGTGAGAAATTGTTATATGCCCTCAAGTTACTCTTACTTATAAGAACCCTCTCCTAGGGTTTTCTTGGCAAGATTTATTCAGAGGACTTTTGGCATTACCTTCCTCTATGGTTGAAAGAATGTGACTGTGCCAAGGTGACCCAGTGGGATTCTATGGCTGACTGGGGATTCAAATCCCAGAGTGCTTGCTCCACACTCAAACCACTATGCCAGACTGGCTATCAAGTCTCATCCTTGGTGTGAGAGAGTATTAAGACACCTCATGAAAATGTGGTCATCTGCCCCAAAAACCCCAAACTTTTTTTTTGTTTTTTTTTTTAAAAAAAGAGAGTTTTGCACAAAAGCTTTCAAAGCATTTGTACCAACCCCCCCCCCCCAGTGTTTTATGTAAGTACTGGGTTTTGTTCAAGTTTTTTAGCACCCAAAAAAACAAAAAAAAAAAACCACCCTGGTTTTTGACCTGCCAACAAAAAGATGCTCCTTTTTGTTAAAGAAACAAAAAACAAAACACCTACCACCAACCCAGTCCAAACCATATAGCCTTAATCCCTATGATTTAAAACACTGGCATCAAGTTCATTGCTGAAAAGAATGCATGCAAAAATGTGCATATTAAGAAAAGTTGTGCAGAACATGTGTATGTTAGGGGAGGGTATGTATAAAAGCACTATATTCTATGGGGCTAGTAAGATGAATTCACTTGAAAAGGTATGTATAAACATTTAGGTATAAGGCGTTTTAGGTATAAGAGACACAGTGGCTTAGTGATTAAGATGCCAACTCTGACAACTGCAAGGTAGACAGACTGGCAGTTCAAGGCCCAAGTACTGTGTGATGGACTGAGCTGCCATCACTAGTCCCTGTTTCTGCCAACCTAGCAGTTTGAAAGCATGTAAAAGTGCAAGTACATATGGGCTGCACAATTCACTGTTCAAGCTGCTTTGCTGGCCAGGATCTCATGGGAAGGTTCTTATTCCCAGCAGGCAGTGGCCTATCACCCTTCTGGGGAGTGGGAAGACCTCCACTAATGAGCTGGGACTTGCCTCCAACTCATTGGTTCCCTGCCCAGCTGTGGGTGGGAGCTCCAGCCCTCATGTCCTCTGAGCTGGGTAAACTTAAATGCGGCTCTTCAGTCATGTAGCCAGCAGTTCTACCTCAACCATTGGCTCCCTTCTTTGTGACAGGTTTTCTATTCCTCTGGCTCTGGGCTGACCTATGTGAGCTTCCTTTTTCAAGTGTCTATTGCATTTGGCCTTTTCGTCACAACTTTGGTGGAGAGGGATCAGTTCCAGACCTCCCTCTGTGGATACCAAAATGCACGGATGCTCAAGCCTGCATTGTCCCCAATGGCAATGCATGCATGTGGCCGCATCATCATTAGGGACAGCACTGTTGTCCTGTAGTGGTCATGCACATGGCTGTGCCACCATTGGGGACAGCAGAACATAATGATGGCATAGTCAGGTGCATGTGCCACCACCTCACAACAGGGCTGTCCCTAATGATGCTGCGGCCAATTGATTGTGCTGCCATTTGGGGACAATGTGGGCTTGTCATCTGCAGATGCTTGGATCCACGGATGGCAAGTCTGCAGATACTGAGGGCCAACTGTATATTGTACAAATGTACAGATTTCTGTACAAAAATGTTGGGGTGTATGTATGTTTTTGTGTATAGGGCTCTGTTTTGGATCCCTTATTTTTTCTCTTTACACACTGTCTTTAGGCAAACTTATTAGTTCCTTTGGCTTTTCTTATCATCTGTATCCCGATGACACTCAGCTGTATCTTTCCACCCCTGATCTTACTCTGGGTCTCGAACAGCAAGATTTTTCTTCTCTTGAAGCTGTTTCTCAGTGGATGAAGAAACGGTGCTTGAAGCTCAGTACATCTGAGCTTCTTGTTTTTCCACCAAAGTCTGCTGTTCAATATTCCTTTTCTATTCTTGTTGACACTATCTCTATTCAACCTGTGCAGGAAGCCTGCAGTCTTGGTTTCATTTTTTATTCCTCCCTGTTATGTATCCTCCAGATTCAGGCTACAGCAAAGGCATGTAGATTCTTTCTTTATAATATTGCTAAAATCTGACCATTTCTTTCGGCCTCCACTGCAAAGATGTTGGTCCATGTTTTAGTAGTGTAGCGACTGGATTTTTGTAACCTCCTTCTGGTGAGGCTTCTTCTTTCTCATCTCCATCCTTTAATTTCTGTCCAGCATTCAGCTGCATGTATCATCAGTACTGCTCACCACTTTGAGTATATTTCTCCCTCCATTGGCTCCTTCTCCCTTTCTGTATTCATTAGAAACTGCTATTGATGTCTTTTAGGCTCTGCATAGGTTGTCCCCTCTTTATTTATGGGAGAGTCTTTCCCCTTACCTTCCCATCCACACCCTCCGTTCTGGGAATCAAGCACTGTTGTCCCAGCCAAGGATATTCTCTTCTCCAGCCTGTATCTGCCCCTTTTCACTGGTTGCTCTTCACCCCTGGAACCTCCTTCCCTGCTGAGCACAGTTCATCACCTCTTTACCCAGCTTTAAAGCTGAGTTAGACAATACTGTTCAGGGAAGCGTTTCCAGACATCACTTCATAGTTATCGTAGATTTATTTTTTATTTGTTGCTTGCTATATTTTATTATTCAATGTTAATATGTATTAAGATGTATTATGTTAAATTAATTTTGTAGAATGTACGCCTTAGGCAGGTTTGTTTTATTTTATTATATTAAATTTTTAAATGATTGTATGTACAGCACTATGTAAATTTACAGTGCTCTATAAATAAAGCTTAATAATAATAGTAATAATGCAAGAAAATTACCTTTTCTCTCTCTCACAGGACTTTGTATATTTGTGCAAATTATATATATTATGCAAAAAGACTCCTAATTTCTTTGTACATCATTCAGTATATGGTGTACAAAACCTTCAGCTCTAAATCAATTTTTTTGTGCTTGAAAGCCTTTGTTTTGTATGAATTTTTGTGCAAATCAATTTCTAGAACTTAGGAATCACTTCTTTTAGTACAGAGGAATTCCTCCATGGCAGATAATTAACATTATTTTGTTATTGTAGTGTTACTTCCAATTCATTTAAATCAGTGGCACATTTTGCTCTGGACTTGAGTGGGGTATGGGTTGAACCCCAAATGTGCAATTCACATGAATATACAAAAACGTCTCTCTGTTGGAATCAAATAACTAGTTAGAAATGGCTTTTGCTATTATGTAGAATTTAAATATTTAATGTATTAAATATTAAATATAATATAGTAGATAAATAGTTAATGATGTCTGATTTCATCATTTCTGCTAATGGCTCTTTAATTTCAGAGCTTCTCTTATTGCAGATATAAATATAGAGGACTATATCATAGAGCCTCATAGAGGATTGTTTTCTTATTAAATGAGGATTCCTTCATAATAGTTTCTGGGAGCTAACAAGTGTGAATAGGTTTTTGGAATGTCTGTCTTCCAAACTTGCCTTACTTGCCTTAATGCATAAGACCAAAAGCCCACTTATTTTGGCTTTTGGGGTATAATCCATTCTAATTCTTTTATCTACCCATCCTATACTTTTAGTATCCTATGGCTGAAGATACTTCATTTCTTGACCACATTACCAGTCCCAGCAATTGCAGCTATTGGGCTTTCTCTCACAAACATGCCACCTGTGATAAGGATGAATAATAGCAATAGCAATAGCACTTTATATTGCTATACCGCTTCATAGTGAATTAAGAACTCTCTAAGCAGATTACAATGTGTAAGCCAATTGCCCCCAACAAGCTGTGTACTCATTTTATTGACCTAAGAAAGGATTGAAGGCTGAATCAACCTGGAGCCTTGGGATCAAACTCATGAAGATGGGTTTGAATGAAGATAGGCTTCTCTTGACCCAGTACATAGTTGCAAACCATTTCACATTTATAAAGTCATCTGGAAAAGATAATCAAATTCAAGAGATACACACTGTTTATTTACAATCTTGAACAAAGAACCTTAAGATTTACATTTGGTTAATTTTGAATCTGTAACATTTGTAGTCAAGAACTGGTGATGCATATTTATTTCTTATATTCTGCTCAATTGTTTACATTTTTTGCTCTTGAAATAGGTGTGCCAGACACTCTGAAATTCTTAATAGTTTCATAATTCATTGTTGTTTTCATGTACATTTATTGTATGGGCAGATCACTTTTTAAGTAAATTGAGTTTATCTCAGAAAACAGAAGCATTATATTTAGTTTCCCAATCTGTAATGTGCAACATAGAGCCAGTGTGTAGTAGTTTGAATGTTGGACCAGGATTCTGCTTCAGCCATGGAAACCTACCTAGTGAACTTGGGAAAACTATACTCTCTCAGAGTCAGAAAGGCAAGGCAAGGCAATCATCTTCTGAATAAATCTTGCCAAAAAAACCCTAGGATAGGGTTGTCATAAATCAAAGTTGAAGGCACATAATAACACAGATGTGCTATATAATTTATCCCCTGGTCATAGTTTGGAAACTACTTTTTTGTACCACAATATTTGCCATCCAACATGGCAAGTGATTCTGGTGTTATATGGAACACCCCTTCCCCAAGAGCAGTCAGTAGTGTGAACAAGAGATAAGGAAACAGATACAATGTAAGTTGCATGAAACCCAGTATGCAGTGGTGTGGATGTGTGTGTATTCAGCATGGGGCAACACAGCAGTGACTTTTATAATGTGCATTTCCACCCAAACCAAATGGATTTAGTTAGAGCATAGATCCAAAATATCAGATAAGTATTTGGCTTCTTTCTGAGCCAATTTCTTATTTTATTGAGTTCATTAGCACTTTCCATGAGACTGACATTCAATCTGTTTCACAAACTTGGTGAATTATAATGCCTTTAATTTAATTTACTATTAAGAAAAATAAAAACAAGAGTTAGGGAGGTTCACACCAGTCTGTAAATCCATCGTCCTATACCAGACTTTTCATTAGGAAGGCCTGAATTATTACAGGGTCTTCACATGGCATTGCCAAGTGCTATAACTTCTAAGCAGCCAAGAGTTATAGTGATTTATCCTTCTGAAAGCCAACCCCTTTCTCATAAAATGCTGCACATCAGCTTTCTGAAACTAGCCAGCAGACCACCTGCCTTTCTTCTAATTTATCACCCAAGTCATCCAAAGCCACTAGATTCTACCTAGAACACAACTCATCTGTTATTTAGACAGTAAAGCTCTAAACTTACTTTCAGGTTTTGTTCAGGTGTCCACATTGAAATAGTTCCTCCCCCCCCCCCCCCTTTGTTTTACCATTTTATGTCCTTTAACAAGGTGTGAAGTACAAAAAGTAATGAAATGGATAATCACTGATGAATACCTCATTCAGTTTCACATCTTAATGAAAAACATATTTTCTTTATAATAGGGTTTTTTGCTGTGCATTTTTTGCTGTGCATTCATTCCAGGAAAGATTTTTAATATTTTGAATTTTCATACAGCCATTTCTTACTCTGTTGCTATCACTTATTACTACGATTATGCAGACATAATCCAGTTTGGCACCATTTTAATTGCCATGGCTCAATACTATGGAATTCTGGGAACTGTAGTTTGTTGTGGCAACAGAGCTCTCTGACAGAGCAAGCTGAATGTCTCATAGAACCACAATCTCTAGAATTCCATAGCAATGAGCCATGACAGTTTAAAGTGATGTCAAACTGGATTATTTCTGAAGCCTGTATCATGCAAACTATTTAATGTACAAAATCTAAAACTGATGTATAGTTCTAACAAACCCAAAAAAGTAATCAACAATTCCCAGCCTTTGTTAGAATAAGTAAAATATTTCTCCTTAATCAACATTGGCAATTTGTCTATTTCAGCAAGTTCCATTGTTTTCACCAGCCATTCTTCTTTTGTTGGAATAACAGCATCCTTCCATAGGCTATTCTTGCTGCAGTAGTCATATACTGTAAAATCCTTCCATATTTTTTCTCAGTCTGTTAATCTAGCTTTCCCACCAAAAATGTCTCTGGTGTCTATTGCATTTTATCTTCAATAGTGTTTTCCAGCATTGACTGAATTTGAATCCAATATTTGTGTGCTCCAACATAAGTCCACTGCAGGTTTGAAATGGAAGAACAGATAACAGAACAGATATGATAGAATGTCCCTATCTTCTGTTTACATTTCCAATATTTATTTGAACTATTTAAAACATTTTGCTAACTTTTGAGTTACGTATCATCTGTACATGACTTTATAAAAATCTTCCTTAAATCATAACTCAAAGTAAACGTCCAAATCTTTGCCCATATCTTCTCCAATTGTTCCATTTGATTTGCAGAACCAATATTTTAAGCCCATTTCATCAGTCTTTTATCTGTTCTTCCATTTCAAACCTTAACAGCAAGTTATACATTTCAGCAATCAAAGGTTCATCATCAGAAGATAAATGGCTTTCAAACTCAGATTCAGTTATTTGAAACATTTGAATTTTTTTAATACAACTTAAATCATTCAAGAAATTGCCTATAACCAAACCAGTTTAAAACATATCCTTCCCCACCCCTGTTCTAGTCTTGTACCTTTGACATTTGAATGTCACTCAGGGCATCAAGAAGGACAGTTTTTGTGTTAATCCATTTCATTCCAGGAAAGATTTTTAATATTTTGAATTTCCATACAACCATTTCTTACTCTGTTGCTATCACTTATTACCAGGATTGTAATCCTATATGCACTTACCTAGCTGTGAGCCCCAACAACCATAGTAGGACTTATTTCTAAGCTTATACTGTTGCTGCTCATTTTGGTTAAGATCAAATGGTGTATTTTGGTATCTAACAACAATAGGATGAAGTATTTTCCTGTTTCCTCTTCTTTGGCAATCCTGCATGGTGCCAAAATACCTGCTCCAAAAGATTGTCCAGCCTTCTGGAGCAGGTTATTATTGTCCATAGACTGCAAGAGGGGGAAGGTCACCTTTTCTGGCAGAATGGAGCAGTCCAGCCAAAGTACACACTTGGATTCTGGTCTTTATGCTTCCTCATCACAAAAAGGGCTGAGTGGAAGGTACATGGATTAGTGATATACTCAGATTGTCTTATGATGTCTGTATCATTCTGAACACAGCATTTACGCTTTCTAAATTCAGTTCACAGCTACGTAGCATCTACTGGAAAGACCAGTGAAGACCAAAGAGAACAAAAAAGTCTTCCTAATTCTGTGGTCGTATTCTCAGGAGCTCCAAGTCAAGGGTGAGGATATTTCAGTGATTTTAACAGTAGGCAGGAGAAATTCATTAAGTCTTGAGGACAGATGGTTTACTAGGGGTAACTTCTGAAGTAGGAGGATGTCATGGCCAGCCAGGCTGAGGACTCAGAGGACGAGGCTGAGTTTGTGCCTCAGGTGCAGGTGGAACCTGAGGCTGAGCCAGGCCCTAGCTCTGCTCTGTTAGCTCCAGCAGAGCCTGTGACTCAGCAGCCCAGCCTCCCCCCAGGAGAGAGTCCAGGCCCGGGAGACATAGAGGAGCAGGACGAGGAGGTACTTACTTTCAGCCAACAGATAGAAAGGGCATGCCTCCGCTGATCCAGGAGGCTATATGAGAAATGCTCAGCAATCACTAAGCACCCATGATTAGGAACTAGGCCAATAGATGCGAGGTGCCGTGCTTCTTTGTCAGAGCTTATCTGCATTTTCTGGTGAAAGCACATTACTCTGACTTCCTTGGACTTTGTTGCCTGAAACCTTACCTCCTGAGCTATGGACTGATCTGGAACCCTTGACTCAGGAAGTGACTCGTTGACCTGATTTCTGGAATCCTGGACCCTTGGCTTGCCTCCTGAGCCTGCTCTATTGGACATCGCACTGGTACTGTGATATTGGACTTGGTTTCTTGCTGCTGCAAAGACCTTGTATTTGCCTGTAAAGCTGGTCTCAGACCTTATCAGCAGTCCTTGGCTGCTTTCCCGGAGAGAGGGGTTTGCTCACAATGTGCAAACAGAATGGTGAAGTAGGGCCAGATGTAATTGCAACTCTGTCTAATACCAAGGCTGTTGATTTCTGCCAAATTCTGAGATCTGAATTTTTGTTGCATTCTGCAATCTGTGGGAAAATATTCAAGCAAGTGTGTGTATTTCTTCATATTAGCAAATTATATTCTTCTTTTGTCAGCAATAAGAATTAGAAAATGTCACACATGTGTACTGAAGTCCTGCACAGAATGATCAGTGTCATTTCAGCATACTCTGAAGGATATTTCCCTGTAAAAAAAAAAGCTTCATGGTTTTCTGTAGTCCTCTGGATGTTGCAGGCTTAAGCAGCTGGGTGTTGTAGGCTTAAGATGGTTTGTGGCATCAGAAGAGCATGAAAAAGCCCTATTTGAATATACTGAGCAAGGTTAATAAAGCAGTGATGGAGCATCTGCTTTGCTTGCAGGAGACAATCCCAGTATCAGTCATTGACAGTCACAGAATGGACAATACCATGTTGTCTTATTATTAACTAAAAATATAAGGCAGCTTTGTATTTCCATATTGTTCAGTACATCTTCATGTGGCATTTGATTATTTTTATTTGAAGTGAGCCATAGAAAATTATTGACTCTTCACAGTGCTCTTGAGGAGGTCCAGTAACATCTTTAGGTGTATGACATGGAAGTTCAGTTAGGTGAAAGAGTGAAAGAGGAAACTTTTCTTAGGAAAATAGTTTGTACAAGTCAGCTTCTTTGACCCTTGGGTTTACATAATTTGGTATTGGCTCAATCTATTGAAGGTGGATTGTGATAACACAAGTGCTTTCATGTTTCTCCTTTTTTGAAGTCAGTGTTGAGCTTGAAGAACAGGTAAAGTCCCAAGTATGATTTAAGGCCCGGTACCTTTCCAGCGGCCTAGGGCCAAAATTAGGGCTCAGGAGAACGGAGAGACCACACGTTCCATGCTCTCTCAGCGCCATTTTGGCACACGTGTGTTCAGATGGCATGTGCGCCAATGATGTGCCTTGTGCACCACGTCCAAATGATGCAGCTCACAAGAGATGTCACCATGCTGCTCCAGGGCACTAATGGCACCTTGGCAGCAGCATGGAATGGAGCTGCGTTTTGCAGCTCCTTTTTGGAGTGGATTGTTGCTGCACCCGTTGGTTGCTGAGGCAATGATCCGGGGCAGAAATGGGTAACATCTTGCCACCCCTTCCTGCCTGTCTGTGCAGGGCCTAAGTAAGTCATAAAGTTTAGCTGAAGTTTGTCCCCATGTCTGCTTAACTTCTATATTCTTGTATGTAAATAAATGTCAGTTTATTCTGCCAGAAGCAATGTCTGTTTTAGGGTTATAGGTTTTACTGCATTACACAGCTTTTATCTCTTCCTTGATATTGAATAAATATTGACTAAATAAATATTAAAATTGAGTAGAGGTACTGTAGATGTTAACATGCCTCAAGTTCCCTGTGTCATTTCTGGATATTTACCCTTTTACTTCTCTGCAACTGGCTAACATTTCTTCATATTATAGAAGTAAGTGCTGAAAATTCTAGCTCCACAGGAGGTTTTTTTTAAAAACCACAATTATTAATTACATATTATTTTCCTATTCTTCCTAGTGCAAGGATTGGACAAGGCATTATTCATACTTAAGTTACAAATGTGCATAGCTGTATCACTTATACAGAAGCATATTACCTCCTACCTATATATATGACTAAATGACTTTACTAGAAGTGTATATCAGGCCATAAAAAACTGTTATGGACATGAAAGATGGATTTTAATATGCTCTTGTTACTGTTGCGGCAATGACACTTGAAATGGCATCTCACTAATCAAAGTGTTCTAATGGGATGGAATCTGATCTGCCTGTCCTCAAGAGAAAGTTAAAGGAAATGGAGTGATAGTTTGCTTTGCAGCTTTTATTGCCACATTATAATACTTTACCAAGTGGACAGCTTCTATTGAGTTTCATATGGATGCACTCTTATTTGGTGCCAATAAACTATCTGTCAGTTTGACCCTAAGTTTGAATATGCAAGGAGGGCCAGCCAAATCAGTACTGTGACAAATGACCTTTATGAAGTAGACAGATATTTTTGAATCAATCATGTCAATCATATGTATTTGTTCCACTAGATTATGGTATTTGCCCCTGTAATGTATTACTGTAAAGGGTTTGCTGTCTTCATAGACACAATCCAAGACTAACTATGGGCAAACATTCCTCATTTTGATTCAAAATCTTCCTCTTTAAATATTTTTAAATATTTTTCCCCCAAAATCTTTCTGAGACTGAAGCTCAGGATAAGAGGAAGGGAAGGATCTTTTCCCTTTCCTAGCCAAATAATGTGTCTTTTAGAAGGGAGAAATTGTAGCTAGTGGAAGAGAAGATTCACTAAAAATATTAAACCATATCCTTCCTGTTAAGGAGCATCACTTTCTGTCAATGAGTAGTTTCTTTTGGTTCTTATGAGGAGAAAGTTACTACCCCATGCTCCTTAGCAGGGGCTGGTGCTCTTGAATATACTCAGGAGCTCCATTTCCAGTTGATGAAGAGGTCTGGAAGTAGGCATCTACTTGCCTCAGTCTTCTCAATGTGAGGGATATTTCTCTGTGAACTGGAGATTGGCATGGAAGGCTAGCTAATGGCAAAGATGTATTCCATTATAAAAGGTGAGGTAAAAGGTAGTCCCTTGACGTGACTGTCTAGTCATAACTGACTGTAGGGGCTGGGACTCATCTCCATTACTAAACCAAAGAGCCAGTGCTGTCAGAGGACTACTCTGGTGGTCATGTGAACAGCATGATTGCACTGAATGCTGTTACCTTCTCACCAAAGTGATACTTATCTATCTACTTGCATTTGCATGCTTTTGAACTGATAGGTTGGCAGAAGCTGGGACTAGTGACAAGAGCTCACCCCATCATACAGCACGAAGGCCTCAAATTGCTAACTTTCCAATCTTCCAATCGTCAGAATTGGTGTCTTTAACACGAAGCCACCACATCCCACTATAAGACAGGGCCAAATAATATAGCTTCAAAAATGGGAAAAGGTAAAAGGCTATTACTCAGTATCTCTCAGTGTCATTATACTTAGCTTTCAATATCAAAAGCATGTCTTCTGTAGTATGCTACTATGTTCGCATTCTGCTAGGTAGGCACCTGATTTCCAATGTGAGAAGAGATGGTGATGACCTCCTCCTCCTCCTCCTCCTCCTCCTCCTCCTCCTTTCTAATATAGGCAAAGTTGTAATGGGAAAATCTTGAATATGACTTATTCATATCCTTTGGCTTTTCCATTAAATGGCCATTTCACACACTTAAGGAAATGTTGTGACCTTCCTTTCTATCATGTTTGCAGGTCATGGATGCTCACCTTTCTCACCTACTAGCTGTCTGGTTGATAAGGTTTTGAGAAGTTTTACATATCATTTCTTGAGGGGGGGATTTCCCAGTTACTATGACATTTTTTCTTCTACTACTTGAACCCCAATTCTGTTTGGGTTTTTGTTCATCTACCTCTTGCCCTGATGTGTGCCCTGCTTTTTTCCCCTGGAGCTACAACATCCTTTGATATTGTAGACCGTCATAATAATTTGATCCATAGATTTGTCTATTCACATTCTAGATTCAGGCATGAATTTGGATGGTACTTGATAGATCCAGCTAAGCATTTAGGAATATTTAAGGAATCCAGCACAAAATGTCCTCATCTACATCTTTCAGAGAAATGTGCCAATCAGAAGATTGCTATGCAACAAATTTCATACTCCTTCAAAGGTGAAATTTTTAGGAGTTTAACAAATCAAGCTACAGCATAGTTTTGGGGAAACCCTTTAAAATAGCAGATTGACACAGAATGGAACTGAAGTATGAGGGAAACAGAAGAAGAGGTGTGGATTAGAAATGAACAGGTTTGTGAATCTCTAGGTTTTCACCAGAATTTACTGGTATTAGTAAGACATAAATGGCCATTGTGGTAATAGTGAGGTCAAACATAAAGTAGGTATACTCTGCAGTTGTGTAGCTATGGGGAGATGATTGCATTGCTCTTCCAAATAATAATTCTGCCCCCCTACAATTTCATTCAGTCTCCATGTTTCTAGCATTGCAAAGAAAAATACTGATAATCATTCACATGTATAACTCATACTGAATCACCCTGCATTTGCTGTGTTTGCATTCCCTTAATAACTTTCCCTGTGCTTTTCTTTGGATGACAAACTCTATTTCTAAATGTTCAACTGAAGTTTTAAGTTACTGCAATGCTAGAAATTTGAGGAGTGAAGGAACATTTTATTCCTCTTGGAAGGGAATATCCTCGCCCCTGTAAGGTACACCTCTGGTATTCTGCTGGTATTTATGCAGTTATGAATGATATTGACATGTTCTATGACTAAGGCGGGTTACAAACCGCCAAAAATATGTATGGAATACGTATTAGGGTTAGGAAGGGGCGGTGCTTCCGCACCCCCCTAACCCTAGTACGTATTCCATACGTACAACATGGCGGCGCCCCTTCCACATGGGGGCCGCCATGTTTACGTATTGGACGCATAGCATCCAGACGTGTCGCGGCACTAATGACATCGCGAGTGCATCAGCGGTGCCTCGCGACGTCATTAGGGCGCCGCAGAAAGAAGCTCCATTTTGGAGCTTCTTTTTTGCTCCGCAAGGGAGCCGCACGGTGTGGCTGCGACGGCTCCCTTACGGAGCAAATGGCGGCGGCGGCAGACCGCCTCAAAGCGGCGGTCTATAACCCGCCTAAGTTATGGCTTCCTTCTTGAGAAACATACTATACATTCCTAACATTCCTCATAGTGTCACATTTATTATCACAATGTGTTCCAGTTATTGGATTAGTAGGCATCAAACTGAGGTCTGAGTGTCCATCTACACTATAGAAATGATAGCAATAGATATAGCAATAGCAGCTTCATTTATATACCTCTTCATACTGCACTGAGCAGTCTCTAAGTGTTTTATAACTGTAAGTTAATTGCCCCCATCAAGCTGGGTACTCACTTTAGTGACCTTGAAAGGACGCAAGGCTGAGTCAACTCTGAGCCCCTGGCTGGGAATGAACTCACAACTTTGTGGTTTGTGAGTGAGTGGCTGCAGTACTGGCATTTAACCATTGCACCACCAGGGCTCCTCATGATGCAGTCAGGCATCACCTTAAGTGCCTTGGACTTTTACAAGATTCTCTGCCAAAGAGTGTCAATGTCTTAAAGGTAAAGGTAAAAGTAAAGATAAAGCTTTTCCCTTGACATGAATATCTAGTTGTGTCTGACTGTAGGCATGGTGGTCATTTCTGTTCATCCAAAGACTTCAAGTGGCCAGCAAGACTGCACAGAACACTTACTTTCCCACTGAAGTGGTACCTATGTATCTACTTGCATTTGCATGCTTTCAAACTGCTAGGTTAGCAGAAGCTGGGACTAGTGGCAGGAGCTCACCCCATCATGCTGCAACTGCAAACCTTCCGACCTCATGATAATTAGAACTGGCATCTTAACCACTGAGTCACCATATTCCTTATAGCCTGCAAAACTCCAAAACCGATGTCTTACAAAACTACAAATCCCAGTATTCTGTAGGATAGAGTCATGGCAGTTAAAGTGGTGTCAAACTAGATTCTTTCTTAGAGTATAGATACACCCTGAGTAAAACATTAACGGTTTTCAATTTTTACAGCAAATTTTGCCCTTTCCAGAATGCAGATGCCTTTATCAAAACAGAAGGCAATTTATGCAAAACAAGACAACATCAAACAAAACAAAAGTATCAAACCAACTTGTCTTCTAGGCTGTTATGTTATAATCATTTCTAATCTTTGGAGCACACACAGTTCCCCATCAAAGTCAGGGGAAATGAACACAAGATTGTTCCATTGGGGTGGGATGGGGGAACCAAAGCTACAAGTTTGTCTTTTCTTCCTACATTGTAATTTTATCTATTGCTCTATCTAATTGTTATTACTTTTAGAATGTACGCCTCAGGCAGGCTTTTATATATTCCTTAATTTTACTGACTTTGTACAGCGCTGTGTATAATTACAGTGCTTTAGAAATAAAGTTTAATAATAATAATAATAATAATAATAATAATAATACAAGTAAAGACTGAGATAAGGAAAAGGGATCTGCATAGACCTATATAGCTGAAATATCACTGATTTTTAAGAGGGATGCTGGGAAAAAATCTAGGAAAATAGCTTTTAAAAATTCTAAATAAGAATTTAGCCTCAAAGGAGCATTTTAATCTCTGCTAAATCACAAGAATTTTCTATAGAGATGCTTATCAATTTTGAAGCATTTAGATGCAGATATTGCCCGTGGAACTTATAGGGTTCTGAAAAGATCTCTCCCATTGCTTGCCATTTTCAAAGACATGATTCAAATCCACGTTGTTTCTATAATTCTGTCTGGAGCAAGATCTCATATGAGACCTTGTTAGGGTGTTTGTGTCTTCCCAGCTTGTTTGGCAAATATCTTGTCTCTGATTTGCTCCTTCTGATAGAGAAAGCAGCAGCAGTTCCTAGCTGTGTCATAAGAATGTGATTTAGACATGACACCAGCTTTGGTCCTTGATTAATTTTATCAGCAGATACAGCCTGTAAGTTTAACTTCCCTTGTATTCTCATCACATGTTTTTGCTTGCATTTTGCTTTCTGACAGCAGAACAGAGTTTATCAGCAGTAGTTCATTTGTAAAGGTAACCTTTCAAGATCCAATATCTATACATTTCCCTGCTGATTTATTTTTGTCTGTCCTTCCTTTCCCTTCTCTGGCACTTTCTGGTAGTGAAAATAAGAAAATAAAATCTTACTATATAGTCAGGGAAACTGGCAGGTTATTCCTTTTAAGGCTTTCATAATCTTTCCCTATACTTATAAAGGAGGCTGAGTTTCTTGCTAGG
>NC_056525.1:53533136-53569023 GCF_019175285.1 Sceloporus undulatus
TCTCTTTGGAGGTATCCTATTTAAATGATGCATGGGTCCTAAGAGTCAGGAGTTCACACCAAAGCCACACTCCATTCCTAAGCACTGGAGCTCAGCTTTGGTGCAGCTTCCGGACTCTTAGGATGCATGCATCATTTAAACAGCATACCTCCAAAGAGACCCGAAGCAGCTTTATTTTGGCAGTCTGTAACAGGCCCTTGTTAGGGTGTTTGTGTCTTCCCAGCTTGTTTGGCAAATATCTTGTCTCTGATTTGCTCCTTCTGATAGAGAAAGCAGCAGGAGTTCCTAGCTGTGTCATAAGAATGTGATTTAGACATGACACCAGCTTTGGTCCTTGATTAATTTTATCAGCAGATACAGCCTGTAAGTTTAACCTCCCTTGTATTCTCATCACATGTTTTTGCTTGCATTTTGCTTTCTGACAGCAGAACAGAGTTTATCAGCAGTTGTTCATTTGTAAAGGTAACCTTTCAAGATCCAATATCTATACGTTTCCCTGCTGATTTATTTTTGTCTGTCCTTCCTTTCCCTTCTCTGGCACTTTCTGGTAGTGAAAATAAGAAAATAAAATCTTACTATATAGTCAGGGAAACTGGCAGGTTATTCCTTTTAAGGCTTTCATAATCTTTCCCTATACTTATAAAGGAGGCTGAGTTTCTTGCTAGGCAATGGAAAAATATCATACATGATTAAGAGTTGTGCACATTTACTTTAATTCTTTCCTTCTAAAACCTTTTGTCCTGTTAAAACTCCAATGTGCTGTTCTTTGCATGGACCTCAGTTCTGTAGGTGTCAGAAAGAACATAGGGCTAGCACTCTCCCACAGATTATGATCTGGTGGCAGACCTCTACCCAGCAATCTTGTGATGTGGCTGGGAGGGTGGAGGAGGTAAAAGTACACCACAGGAGGCATTAAATCAACTTGAAATAGGGAATAAATTTAATGCAACTCTCAGTCAATAATTTAGTGAGCATTTCAAATAAAAAGGATAAATTCTAAATGCATGTTCAAGAGTTTGCATTTAGACTTTTGCCACTGTTGTGTTTCACAGAGAATTTGCTTTTGCCTTCATCTGAGGCTGAGAAAGTACAACTTGCCCAAGGCTGTTCAATGGGTTTCCATGACTATGCAGAGATTCAGATCATGGTCTCTAGAGTCTTAGTCCAACAAAGCAGCTAGCAATAGCAGCTATATTTCTATACTGCTTCATACTGAACTAAGTAGTCTTTAAGCAGTTTACAAATGTAAGCTTATTGCCCCCAACAAGCTGAGTACTCATTTTAGTGACCTTGGGAGGATGCCAGGCTGAGTTGACCTGGAACCCCTGACTGGAATTGAACATACAACCTTGTGGCTGTGAGTGAGTGGCAACAGTACCGGCATTTAACCACTGTGCCATCAGGACTCCCCTAAACCACACCAGCTTAAAATTTACCATAATTGAGTATGCCAAAACAGAATGGATGTTTCTCCCTACAGGACAGAATAAAAGATTAAAGAAAAAGTTCATCTGACACCTAAAGTTTAGAGGTGATTTGAATCTGGAAAAGGATGATAGGTTAGTAGTAGGGCACAAACTTTGCTATCAAAAGGCTACAACACCTCGTATCTTTTGTTAAGTAAAAATAAAATAATTGGTAAATCTGTCTTTCTTTTTCAAAATGACAACAACAAACCCTCAAATATAGATGTTTTTGAACTGTTTAAAGCATTACCCAGGAACAACTGGCACTGCAAATGCTTGGCTAGCATACATTTTAGGCCAATATGCACATACAATAACTGCCATGCTCAGACTGTCTTGTTTTCCCCATTGTGGTGTTTTGTAGCAAATGAATTGTCTGATTCATTTTGTCTCAGGCAAAAGCTGCAGTTTTGCCTTCCATATGTGCATAGTAATTTAATTAAACCAATTAATCTTTTTAAAAAAGTCCTGGTCGTAAAGAACTTACTCACATTCAATCACAAATTCTACTTCATACTCAATACTGGACTATTTGAGAATTTCCTCCTTTTCAGTTTTTCTGAACACCATTGTATATTTTTTGAATTAAAAAAAAAGCACAACATTAATTTGTACTTTAATATTCCTTGTTCACCTTCACACAGCCTGGCCTGACTCTTGGTGTTTCTTTCTCAGTTTAGGTTATAATGCTTGCCAGAATACAAGAGACATGGTGCAAGGAGGAATGTAACTGTTGAAAGACAATGTACATCCTTTCTAACAAGCTTTGGTTTTCTGCCTGCCCCTTTCTGATTAATTTCCACCCTCTCTCTTTCATGATTAGCTCCTTGTAGGATCCTAGCTATGAATCTCTCTTCTGCCCTTGCTTATTATTAGTATGGTCCATGCAGACTTGGTGAGGTGGAATATGGCTATAACTCTGAGATACTGAATAAGAAACCTTCATTTGCATGAAAATGAGGACAACCTGCTGGCTGCTGAGCACAGATCAACTAATAAATATTTGGAGCATTTCCCCTTTTAAATATATGGAGACATGAAAAGTGCAAACAACATTTCCTATTGCTGTTGAGTACAGCATCTGTGGGAGGGTATCCAGCAACATATATTTTTTGTGACTAAGGAGAGGCCTTTTCAAAATAGGGATGTAATTCTTTGCTAATTTTCTTCTCAAAACAAGCAACAACTATTTTTAGTAATTTTTTTCTCACTGAAAGTCTTTGAAAACTGTGAAGTTTTTGAAAATTATTCAGAGTTTGAGACTTAGGCCATGTTTGCACAGAGGAAAATAAAGGTTCTTCTTGCCATTCCCTGCACTGGCTTGTTTTGATGATGCATAGGGCCAAAACAAGTTAAACACATGTCCAATCTGTGCTATGGTCTGTGCTGGTCTGTGGGCAGGGTGAGGGCATCCCCATGCTCACAACCCTCCCCACACTGTCCAGGCACAATAATTGCTCACCCCCATCCATATGGGGAGCGCTACTATGACGTCTGTACACTGCAGCATCCAAACAATGTTGTGTTGCACTGCCATCATCAATGCGTGTGAGCTGTGTCAATGGCACATGGCGCATGATGCAAAAACATCCAACCTAGAGCGGGTTCTTTTTAGGCTTCGCGGAGGCTACAGCGCTTATCTGCTGCACCCTCCATCTGGTGCAGAAAGGGGCAGCATTTCACCATCCCTTTCTTCCCATCTGTACCCCCCCCCCTAAATTTCTAGAGTAAACAGAGTCTTTGTTTGCTCTGAATCAGGTCAGAAACTCCCAAGAGCACACCAAATATGTGAACATGAGAGGGTGAGTGGGCAAGCAGATGAGCTCAGGAGGCGCCCTGGGCTGGGCAAGGCATTGACCACTTCCCACCTGGAAGTTCCAGCTCCCAACACAGCACCATCACCTTCAAGTTTGCATGGTTTCTCTGGGACTGGGGCTAGGACAGGAGGGAGGAGTATGTGAACAGTGCTGACAGTATTAGTCTGTTGTGGATGCTGCTTGTGCAGACAGTTCATCTTCCTCATGGATCTAGAAGCCCCAGCTGTTAAGCTGGGTTTTCCCATCAGTGCTGACATGGCCTTAGGCTGTTGCCACACTGCATAATTAATGCTGTTTGATACTACTTTAAATGTCATATCTCCCATCCTATGGAATCCTGGAATTTGTATTTTGTTGTGACACCAACAAAAAAAGCTAAATATCCCACAAAATTACAAATCCCAGAATTCCATAGCATTGAGTCATGGCAGTTAAAGTGGTGTCAAAATTGCATTAATTCTGCAGTTTAGATGCAACCTTAGACTGCAGATAAAAAAACAAAAACAAAATATCCACAAAAACACGAAGAAAACTCCTGTGTGTGGTTGTTTTGTGCAGAAAACAACATTTTGCTGTGCAGAGATAAGCTACATATTTTTCTCAGACCAGAATGCATGGAAGAATATTCTGTGTAGACAATAATATTTATGAACAGAAAATTACATTTTTCCACTGAAAAAATATGTTTTTTTTAAAAAACTATATGAATTTTGTGTAGGAAAAATCTGAAACTGTGAAGATTCATTCTCATTAGTCCAAGATTCTTCTTGCCAGGGTTTCTTGACACTTACCACTTTTGAAAATTGGTGGATATATTTCCCATTGTTATTATAGAGGCACTGTATTTAGAGTGAAAAAACAAAACATTTTTTTTCATCAGGGTTGACTGAGGAGTTGACTCTTAATGTTTTTAATCCAGGTTTTATCCAGGTTGGCTTCAGGATACATTTGTTGGTGGCAAACTGGCCATATGCATTTTCTGACACATGTACATGAATTCTGGTTATTGACATGACACTCCAGGCATTGCATTTTGAGAAAGTGGACCTGTCCAAAGACAGAATGGCTATCTGAGCAGGCTGTGCTGTTCATTTTAAATATGAACAGCAACCTCACATTGGAAATGTTTTCATTTCATGTATCAATGTTGGGGATAAGTGAGAATATTGTTTTATCTTGGTTTTGAAAAGTATTTCTTGACATTTGCAAATTCTATTGCAAATTTGGGAGCTGAACATAATCTGAGATTTTTTTTAAAAAAATGTGGAAGAAGCTACAGATGACAAATTCCTCCCTGCACTCCAGGATTTTGAATGCTAACTCTTAAAATTCTTGGTGTGAATCATGGTTCATTCAACAATAAGTATTGAATTATGATTCCCATCTTTTTTCTGACAAATTCATCATCTTCCTCATATAGTAGACAAATATGAATCATATTGAGATTAGCTATGTATACTGAATTTGGCTGACGCAGATGAGTATGTGTGGGCTTTGTTTGTCCAGTTTCCAATGCAGGCCATCCATCATGACTTCCAAACTCATTCCCATTCCATAGCCAGACTTGAACCCAAACTTATAATTTCTTTGAACCAAGAACTCCTGAAACTGGATGGCTACCACATGCTCTAGAACCTTGTCCCAGAAAGGGATATTGGAGACTGAGAAAGAGGCCTGAAACAGACAGGCCAAAATGTCTGCCATTGGGCTGTGTTAGTAGCATGGCGTTTAGATGACACATGCTCCAAACTGTGCAGAAGCTGTGCCAGGACTGCCTCAGGCAGCCCAAACCCAGCCACAAAACGAGTATTAAAAAACCCACTCCTTTTGCCACCCAGATTATTGAAAACTGTGGTGGTGCCTGGAATGGGACTGGGTGAATGCAGTTGCCGTGGCCCCAGTACAAACAGCGCTGGAGCAGTTGTGCCCCACTTTATCAGGTCGATCTTCTTGAGGCCAAGTTATCTAATGTAGTGGGAGTCAGGGAGTTCTGTTTCAGAGTGGCGATGTCCCTATTTAAGAAACCTGCAAAAGTTCAGAAAGTTTGGTGTAGTGGGTGATTCTTTCTTTCTTTCTTTAATGTAAATGGCATGTATTGTAGAGATCCTCCTAGACAAGGCACCTACACATTTTCAGAAGCATAGCTGCAGGCCTTAGGTAGTTAGGACAAATGTAAAATAAAATATTTTATTTTTCATTTGCAACCCAACTCACAGAAGGTACAATAGGACAGGTATAGATGAATTTGGAACCAACAGTAGCAGAGTCAGAAAGAGCCGAGCATTCAGCATTTTTTTCAGGTATGCATTCAGTGCTATTCCAGGGTTGTGTGAAATTGACAAAGTCCCCTTTTATGTTTCTGTTCCTGGGAGCTCCTGGCAAAGACCAGGAAATATTGAAATGGTCCTGCAATATCTTCAGCATAATTTCCCCAGAGCATTGGAGCTGGAAAACCATGATAAAACTTTCTGCTGTGATTTGGAATCTAAAGTTCTCAGTCACAAAACTCCATTTGTTTTCCTCCCGCTGTTTCTTTTTAACTTGGCATTTTTCTTACCTCTCCATTTTCTTTGGAGAGCTGAGGAAGTAATGCATTTGTTTTTTCAGACACACTGGTTGAGAATTTACATGTGTACACAGCTGTGTATGCACTAGTTCATGTCCTCCCACACCTGGAAGCAGTCATGCCCCAAGAGGAGGCCCTGCCACTGCAACTTATCAGTGGGCAAGGAAAGACGGGAGGTAATTTAGACAATGGAAAAGCAGCAGGTTTCCATTCAGGTAGGGCAGAAGAATTTGCAGATGGATGCACTCCATCCTTTCTTTTCCCCAGGAGCTCAGAGCAGCCAGGTCTTCGTGGTTTCAATCACCTCTCTGTGTCTTCCCTTTCTCTGAAGTAGAAAGGAGCAGCAGCCTGGGGTTGACAGCAGCTGGGCATGAGAGGTTTTTGGTTGGAGAATAGCCCTTTGTACTCCATGCTGCACTTATGCATGTGCATGTCACATACATGTTGAGCATGGTCTAAATCACTAATGAAGGTTTTTATGGGGTTCAGGTTTGAGTTTGATCTGCTTAACTGGATGTGGATGCAGGAGTCTTCTTTGATCTTGACAGCTCCACAAATTCTGCTGAATTAGACTTACTTGATTTACAGTTTGGACTATTATGCACACTCTTATTTATAACCTTGAGTGGTAGTTTTAACTTATTATGGTATAAGTTATACTGAAATAAATGTGAAAATCATTACTCGTTAGTCTTTCTCCATGTCTCTGCCCTGTGTGTGTTTGTATGAACAGCATATAATTAGAAGGCAAAACAGTTCAAAAGGAAATTATTATGCAATTTATAAGTTGACACTGACAGCCCTTGCAAATGCAACCTGAAAATGTACTTACCTGTGTGTAGAATATGGGAACAACTCTATGTATGTGCCTATTTACCTTTGTGTGAACATCTTGTAAAGTTGGAAGTATTCCTTAGAATGCCCAAGCAAATCAGTAGTAGCAGTTTTCAGTCAAGCAAGAGATTGACATTGGAGGTACTGTATATAGCAAACAGTATTTTTTGTTAATGGTGACAGTACATTCTGGCGAGTGTTAGTGTGACAGCTGCCATCTTGGCTGATACATGTGTAAGTGATTAATGCACAGGTCTTTGCAGACTGATGTGAAAAGCTTGGCTCTGTTGCCTAGCTATAAGATATTCATATGTATTCTCTTGAATAGTATGTTGAGTCTATTCATCATGTGAGCTTTACTTGGAAGGCACTGCATGACTCACTTCTCTTTCAGTGACAGATGATGCTTTGACGAAATGGACACACACAGTTTTTCCAGGCACATCAGTTAGCACACATATATTTCTTTAATAGCTTTTAATAATTAAGTCTAATGGAGAAGCTTTGATTGCATTATACACTCAGTGGGTTAATTAGAATCCTCTAAATAAGTTACAAACCGGTTCCTTTGGACTCAGTTCCTTGCTCATTCTCCTAGTAAAATGTTTCATTCTCTGGAGAGTTCATGTTTGAGAAGTGAGTGGAAGTAATTATTCTTGATAATTAAGACCACTAAGTTAAGTAATTTAATTTTCTTCCTTCCTTCTTCTCCAAACCACCAGGAAAACAGGAATGGCTGAGTAACACCATCAATAAAAGGTGAAGTTGGTGTTACATATTAAAAGCACTTACAGTCAAATAAAATCAAATAAAGATTTTTAACAGACTGATGAGACTTCTTAGTGAATGAATGCCCTCCTCCTGAAAAGCCCTTTCCCCTATTTTCTGTGGGAAAGAATTAGAATCATTTACATATGTATTTGTCTTTAGTCCAAGGATACTTTTGGCTAATTCACTGAAGATACATGCAAGATAAACCTCCTGAACCCACGTTGTCACTGAAATCAACAATGATTAATGTCTTTACTGTGTTCTCTTCAGCAGTGAAGCATGGTGAGGAAATGAATCATAAAACCATTCCTGGTTTGATATATCCAAAGATTAGTTTTTGTAAACTGATTCTTTGAAAGAACTTGCCATGAGCCCAGCTAAGATGAGTCATTTTAAGTTCTGTTAACCATAAAACATGTAACATCTGAATATGTACTATTCTTGCCAAATTGTACTTTCCATGATGAAGTTGAACTGCATGTCTTCTTTTTCTTTTCATAAGACAATGGATTGATATATTTATATTTTATATATAGTTTTTATTTTTTCCTTCCTCCAAATTGCTGAGAATGGTGCTGGTCATTTTCATAACATCATGTTAGTCTGGTAGGCCATGAGACAATGTTCTTTTGCACCCTGTTGAAAACATCCCTCTCAAGCTATCATATCCTGATGGATAGCTGCTGATGCTGCTTACTGGTGAAGAAGGGAGAGAGGGTGAGGCAACTCAGACATTGGCAAACTAGCTAATCTTGGTTTGGAGTGGAAAGGAAATGGAAGTTCATTCATAGAGTGCACACTTCCATCCCTTCCCCTTGGAGCTAAATTGGTTGAATTGCCTCCTAATTCTCTCATCTTCCAAGGGGTAAGCCAGAGTAGTAGTCGGTCTTGACAGGAGAGGGAGTTTTGGACATTGCACCAAGAGGTACAGATGAGCACCTCATGCTCCATATGAAAGCAAACAGATATATGTGACTGTAAGCCTCACATGTGAACTTTATCACATTAGCGAGATCCCATGGGCAAACGAGAGTTAAATGTGATTTAAATAAAATTCGAATTTAAACAAAACTTGCAAATTCAGGGAGTTTATCACACCGAATTGCTTCCAAAATGAAATAATGTGAAATTAAACCACAGTTAAAGCAGAGAAAACCAGCAGCTTTTTTACTTTCAAGATGTTCCAAAAGCAGCTTTTTCTGTGCAGGAATTAATATTTCTGTGTTGAAAAATTATTTTCTACATGAAAAAAAACCTGTTTTCTATGCAAATCAACCATGTGTGAATTTTACACAGAATAAATAACCATTATAGCATTGTCTGCAAAACAACAACAATGTTTCTTGAACTGGATTTAATTTTTTTCCATGTTGAAAGTGTTGTGTTCTGTACAGAAAATGCTGATTTCTGTGTAAAACAAACACATGTGAATTTTGCACAAAACAAGTCCTGATCTGCAAAGTTTTTTGTTAGTCCAGGATCCTTCTCATCAAGGTTTTTCAACACTGAAAACACTTGTTTTTGACCATTTTCTGAATATTTTCAAATACCCTTTCCATCCCTAAAACCCACTCAGATGCTGGTGGTAAGGTTGCTGCATTTTCTTATTTCAACAAATGACTTGCCATGCATTTGTTATTTTGTGGTGTTCCTTTGCCACAAACCCCCACCTAAGTTTGATATAAAATATATATAATGAAATACCATTAATGCTGTTGCACACTGATTGTGTCATCGTCCTAAAGTCTCACAGTTTGTCCATTATTTGGGGACTCTTGAGATGACTACCCTCACTATTAGTTCTCACCCAGGTTCTGTTTGGGAGGTCTCTGGTACTGGGAATAAGGACTATGAACCTATGAATGGAGTGGAAATAATTTTTATTTAAATTTTTATTTAATTCATATCCAACTGACTGCTTCCTATTGGAATTCTGTCTTTTTCCCTTTTTGCTGCTTCCTTTTGGAAAAGATGACAGAGATTTCTCAGCCTGAACTTTTGGTATTCTGAAATGATGCAACAAGTCAGAGAAAAGGTTGCTGTGATGGCAAAGAACAGTGCGGAGGTGCTATCAAACTGGATACTCTGGATACTTTTGATGGCTTTATGTCCAGCTGGTATGCTGAGAAGACTTTACAATCATGCTGCTTTTTCCCCAAGGCAAAAGGATGTTGTTTATGAACAATAAAAAGAAAAATTGTGTGTGATGCACTCGTTCTCCTGATCTGCCATCTACCAATGTAGAAATGAGTTTTAGTCATGAGAGAAAAGAGACCAATTAAAAGAGAGAAAAAAAATTGAAGGTGTCGGTGAATAAAAAAGAACATGCACCCTGTGTGAGTCAGTATCTTATTTGCCTATTTTCTCATTTGGGTTTTCTTCCTGGAGATATTTTGCTTGTTCTGGAGCCTTAGAATCTTGGGTTGTTTTTTTAACATTGTCTAGGGGAGGAGAGGGAAGGAAAGGAAAAAAGATGGGAAGTTTATATTACAACAGGGATGGTGAAAGTGCTGCCTGAAGGCCACATACTATGCATAGCCCACTTTTATGGTTCTTAAATCCTCCTTGATGATGCCAAAGTCTCCATTTTTTTAAAAAAAATAACAACAATCACAATCAGAATCTTATTGGGCAGTTAACAGATACATAATCCATAGTTATATATTTGTAACAGCTATGTATTCATGATCCCTATGTAGACTCTAGTTTAGAAAACATGAAAGTCCCCAAACCCTGCTTACTGGCAAGCAGCCACTGGGATCAATGGGGTTTATGCCTCTGTTGATCAAGAAATGGAAGATGGATGTTCCCACCCATTGTCTCCCGTAATGTGAGTGCAAGGGGAATTTGCTATAGGGGTCATTTTTCTACCTGTTGTGCAGGAGATTGCTCACAGGAAGGGGTGGGCATGTCAAACGACTGCTTCTCAGTTGACAGGGGAAAAGACCATCCACAATCACATCAGCTGCTTACTAGTAAGTGGAGTTTGAGTGGATCTGACTGAAATCCACTATGTAGCACTGTAGTTATGGTGCTATGTAGTATGTAATGTCACACATGATTCTTCCACACTGCTTTTGGAGTGATTTCCCCCTGAAATAATAGCTCAAGGGCCCCAAGCCACAACAAATTAGGCAGATCATTTCATAACCACCAGCAATGGTCTTTGAGAATTCCTGGAGAACAGGAAAAGTCTCAGCAAACTGGAGGAAGAGAAATGTTGTTCTCATCTTCATAAAGGGGGGAAATGAGGACCCAAATATTTTCTACCCAGTCAGCCTGACATCCATACCAGGAAAGATTCTAGAGCAGATAATTAGGCAGATTATAAGAATTTAGAAAGGTTTCTTCACAAAAAGCCAATAATGGGTTTCTCAAAAACAATTCATGCCAGACGAATCTTTTCTTCTTCTTCTTCTTCTTCTTTAAATAAAGTTACAAGCTTGATAGATGAAGGGAATGCAAATAAGCTAGTAAAATGTGGGCTAGACCAGGCTACTGTTAGAGGGATTTGTAATCGGCTGACTGGCCAAGCCCAAAGTATGCTCATCAATGACTACTCTTCATCCTGGACAGAAGTGACTAGCTGGATGCCACAAAAAATTCCTTCATTCCTACTGTGCCATCCATCCAGTTGCAGATGAGGTAGGCATGCAAATTCCAAAAAGCAAACCTTGATTGTGCCATTTTATATAAGGGACACCATTTTACTACACCACTTTATTTAATGGAACATTAGTATCCACAGATTTTGGTATGCACAGGGGATCCTGGAAACAAACACCATAATATGGAGGTACCATGGGCCCACTGTATAGCGAATACAGCAAATGAAAAAAAGGGCAATCCTATGTGTGTGTGCATCCTTTATTGAGGACTGACTGGTCCCTGCAAAAATGACACTAAGTGTCCTTCACCATTACTCCTTTCTCTAACCTCAGACATAGCAAAAATCAGCTTTCCTTTTTAAAATGCATTTCCCATTCAGCTTCTCCAAAGGTTCCATCATTGGGGCAATAGGCACATGCCTTTTAGTGACCATGAGGTGGGCAGAGACCAGCCTGCCTAGTTTGGGGGAGAAGGGAGGAGAAATATGAGACTGCTGAAAAGACTTTACAGCCACCTCTGTGTGCCTCAAGCTAGGAGGAATTTGCTGGGTTGCTTTTCTTCTATGAGCCACTCCCTCCCCCTCCCCCCTCCTGATCTAGGGTGATTGATCTGGAGGGTTTTCCAGGCAGCCTGTGCTGCTAGGATGTGTGAGAGGGTGTACATTGTCAGTGAAAAGCAACTTAGTAAACTCTTCCCAGCTTGAGGATAGCTGAGGTAACCCTGCATGACTTGGGGTAGAAGGAAGGAAGAAGATGAGATTGCTGAAAAGATTCTGTACATCTACAGTGACCTTTGCACATTCCTGTTATGCTTTCCTCTAACCCAGTGGTTCCCAAACTTTCCCAAACATCGTCCAGATGTTTTGGTCTTCAGCTCCCAGAATTTCTGACTATTGACCAAGCTGACAGGGGCCTCTGGGAGCTAAAGACCAAAACACCTGCAGGACCAAAGTTTGGGAACCACTGCTCTAACCTTAACTTAAGTTTTTTATGCATTTCTGTTCAGTTTCTCCATATTTTTCATCCTTGATACATGCCCCTTGGTAATCATGAGACAGTTTCTTGGGTGAGCAAGAGAAGGGAAGAAACGAGGCAAAGAGCACAAGACAGCATTAAGGCATCAGGCACAAGAGGTCTGTGTTTGAGAGAGAGGCACTACTGATGAGATGTTATCTGTGAGGTGGATGAAAATATGCACACTATGCAAACAAAATATTTTTATTCATATACTATGCTGAGGGGGCATGATGTCTACATGCAGATCAAAAGGGGGTTACAGGAGTTAACTGATATAACCCATTGTATTTCATCCAGTGATTATGGAGATTAGTGCATTGGCTTTCCATCCTGATATAATAATAATAATAATAATAATAATAATAATAATAATAATAATAATAAAGCTTTTATTTATATACCGCTTTTCCTCCAGATCAAAGCGGTGTACATACGATAAAACTCTATGACACATGTCAGATACAATATTAAAAACAGTTATAAAAAATTGTAAACATTCAATTTTAAAAACAATATAACTAGGATAATCGGGATATCAATTATGGGTAGTCGTCCAATCTGGTCGGGGAATACTTTCTACAAAGAATCGGGAGGGTATCCTAACTGGAAGAGATGAGTTTTTAATGCCTTCTTGAAGGCTTCCAATGTACAACTGGATCAAATCTTCTCCGGGAGTGCATTCCAGTGAGTTGGAGCTGTCATTGTATAAGCTCTTTGGTGGGTCGTTACCAATCTCACCTTGGGGTGTTCAAGCAACAATTTCCCCATTGTTCTGAGAGTGCGGGGCAGATTATGTAGGGAGAGGCATTCCCTCAAGTAACTCAAGTAACTCGGGCCCAAGCCATATAGGGCTTTATATAGGAGATTAGCACATTGGCTTTAAAGTGCCTTATTTCCAATGGGATAAAGACACATTTAATTTTCAAAATGGGTATTATTGCATTCACCCTGGCCAGGCGAATGTAACCAGCCAGGCTTATCCTGCACCTTTTCAAAAACAAGATTTCCCATTTTTGAAAAGGCACAGCATCTGAGCTGTATACAGGTTGCATTCTCCTGGCCATAGGTGAATGCGATAATACCCATTTTGAAAATTAAGTGTGCCTTTATCCCATCGGGAATAAGGCACTTTAAAGCCAATGTGCTAATCTTCTATATCAGGATGGAAAACCATAGTTAAGGGCTGGAAGTATTGAGAAAATACTTTTCCCTTTCTCCATGGCTCCCTTTTTTCATAGGTTATGTGAAAGCTTTCTCTTTCCTATTTCATCTCAGTTTACACACACACACACACACACACACACACACACACACACACACCAAATAACCACAAGCATGGAAAAAGTACACAGGAGGGGAGTTAACAATAACAGTTTGTTCTTATGCCCGAAGGGTATACTGAGAATTGTAGTACAAAATGTAACTCTTTCTAAGGATACATACCTGCCTTTTCATGGTTGCTGTTTGTTCATTACATCCAAGTGCATTGTCACTATAGTAGCTACAGCCACTCTTGGCTAATAATGTCAGAAGAGCACTTGAACAAATATTTCACGTCCACAACATCCTCCATTATCTCTTTCTAAGCCATATTAGAGCTTTGTAGATTATATAGCAGGGACTTGTTGTTCCATGTATTTCAGGATATAATTAAAAATCAAATCATTTTCAGGACTTTCATGCTGTTAAGTACAATACATCATTCGAGGCCAGGGTTTTTCACAATGGATGATAGGTACTAAAACAGTAACACTGAAAATAACATGCAGGGGTAGTCCTCTGCCTACAAAGAGGCCTGTAGCCTCACAGGAATGGACACATATTGGATTGCAAAAGAAGAGTCCTAGTTTATATGCAAATGGACTTTAAACTTCCTGGACTTTGAAAATCTCCCTATTGCCACATGGCCAGAGGAGGAGGGGCCAGCCTGTCAAAGATACCCTCCCCAAACCATCTTAACTAAGGACAGAAAAAAATAAAATGCAGGCATCTTACTAACATCTCCAATTTTTCTCCTGTTTGGTATGTAACATCTTGCCTGATGAAGAAGCCAGTGGAGCGTCAAAAGCTTGCAACAAGTATATTGTGCATTTCGGTTGGCCAATAAAGGTATCACTGGCCCAGTACAGACGGGACTATTGGGTGCCCTCGGTATGGGCTAGGGGTTGGCTGAGGGCACTCCGCCCACATGTGCCTCAACCCTAGCATGTGATGAGGGCATAACAGTGGCGGTGCCCTGTACAGATGGGCACCACCATTGTAATGTGCAAGATGCCTAGCGTCCGCACGTCGCAGCACCATTATGATGTCGTGAGTGCACCATTGGTGCACTGCGGCATCATAATCATGCCGCAAGAAGAACCCGCTTTTTGCGGGTTCTTTTTGCTCTGTGGGGAAATATCACGGTCTGGAGGCTGCGGATTCCCCGAGGAGCAAAACTAGGCACCGACAGACCACCCTTTTTGGGTGGTCTGTACCGAGCCACTGTTTGGCAGATTTTTGTTTGAATTGAAAATAAGTCATTCTAAATGAATTGTATATGATCTTCCACTAGATGGCAGCATGGGATTTTTTTGATTGTGTTATATATTACATTTGGCAAGTACTTAAGGTATAATGCAGTGCTCCGTTCCCCCATCCAAAATACCTCATTTTTGTCTGTCAGAAAGCTGAAATTAAGCAAGAACATCCTGATATTCACGTTTGATCTGATGATATCAGTTTTTTAAGACGTAGTTGGATAAAGCATGATAAAATCCTGTTAAAGTAGCAAGCTGCATAGTATTATTGTAAATTTTGGCAGAATTTTAAACTATCACCTTTTATTCTTGCAATGACATCATATTTGGATATTTTGATCCTGAAGTAGCATTTTCCCTATATGTAAGGTCTGGTCAATCTTCTTCCACTTTTATGGCATGTTTTTTTCCTCTGTGCTTAACTGAAGCTTTTCTAATAAGATCAGTCATATGACCAGCAGTTTCTTTTATTCTAGGTTTTACTGGGGAAACCAGCATTTCGTAAGAAGCCAGTTCATGTCTCTCTGGATTGGGAGTTATTGAAATGTTGTGACTTCTAAAAGTTATTATTCATTGTGCATAAAACTCTATAACAAATGTTTCAGTCTCCATTTGCTCTTGCCTGTGAGATAGTAACATAAGAGATAATATATTGACTAGAATCAATATTTTCCTGACTTAGTAAAGATCATCATCCATCAGCATATGCTTTCACTTGATAAAATCCTCTTATGCCATTTTTTCTTAGACTGATGAGATCACATTTCCCCCTTTGTTACATGATGGATAGGGCCAAGTTGAAAAATTACTATATAAATAAGATCAAAACCTGACATATTCCTTCAATAGCTGCCAAGAGGACCCACTAAATATCATAATAAAGCACAGTAAGATCTAATGAGTTAAATAATCTGGAGTTTGATTTTCTTGCTCTAGAGTGAGTGTGTATACATGCTTTCACATTGCCTGTCAACTTATGGTAACCCTATGAATTTCATAGTTTTCTTAGGCAAAGAATACTTAAAAGTGTTTTTGCCAGTTTCTTCCTTTGAAATGTAGCCTACAGCAGCTGGTTTTCACTGGTAGTCTCCCATACTAGAACTAACTAGGACTAACCCTGACAAGATCAGACAGGATCTGATGTTTTAGGGACTTGTTCTATAATGCCTATATAATGGCTGGAAATGGGAAACGTCTCCTGAATAAATCCTGCCAAGAAAACCCTGTAAATTGGAAATGACATGAAATCACACAACAACAATATAATGTTTGCAATCCTGTTGGGTAATCCCAAGTAGAGTTAGACCTATCGCATCAGTTTTTGAATAGTGAGTGAACACATAGGTCAAGCCAATTGACTACTTTAGTTGAGACTATAGGTTTTAGGCCAATATAATTACCAATAACAGGAGTACTATGAATTGTTCAGTGACTACTTCAAGCCTGAAAAGATACTATTCTGAAGGAAATGTAGATGATTAACCATAGAATCATAGAATCATAGAGTTGGAAGAGACCATAAGGGCCATCCAGTCCAACCCCCCTGCCATGCAGGAAATCTCAATCAAAGCATCCCTGACAGATGGCCATCCAGCCTCTGTTTAAAGACTTCCAGGGAAGGAGACTCCACTACACTCTGAGGGAGTGTGTTCCACTGTCAAACAGCCCTTACTGTCAGGAAGTTCCTCCTAATGTTGAGGTGGAATCTCTTTTCCTGTAGCTTGCATCCATTGTTCTGGGTCCTGTTCTCTGGAGCAGCAGAAAACAAGCATGTTCCCTCCTCAATAAGACATCCCTTCAAATATTTAAACAGGGCTATCATATCACCTCTTAACCTTCTCTTCTCCAGGCTAAACATCCCCAGCTCCCTAAGTCTCTCCTCATAAGGCATGACAACATTTGCCCTCCTCCAGTCTGCTGGGACTTCACCTGTTTTCCAGGAGTTTTCAAATATTATTGCCAATGGTTCCGATATTATATTTGCCAGTTCTTTTAATACCCTTGGATTTAGTTCATGTGGTCCTGGAGACTTATATTCGTTTAGGTTAAACAGATATTCCTGTACTATCTCTTTACTTATTCTGTGCTGAAATTCCACTTTTCTCTCCTCTGCTCCATTATCCTCGGGTTGAGCACCCTTTGCCTTTTCTGAGAAGACTGAAGCAAAAAAGGTGTTGAGTAATACTGGCTTTTCTCTGTCCCCTGTTAGCATTTTGCCATCTTCTCCAAGCAGTGGCCTTACTATTTCCTTCTTCTTCCTTTTGCTGCGGACATATCCAAAAAAGCCCTTTTTATTGTTCTTAACCTCTCTAGCAAGTCTGAGTTCATTCTGTGCTTTAGCTTTTCTGACTTTACACCTACACAGGCTCGCTATTTGTTTGAATTCCTCTTTGGTGATTTCCCCATTTTTCCATTTCTTATACATGTTCCATTTAAAACTTAGTTCAGTCATCCATTCTGGTTTCTTGAGACATCTTCCATTTTTCTTCCTCATTGGAACTGTTTGAAATTGTGCCTTCAGTATCTCCCTTTTAAGAAACTCCCATCCATCTTGAACTCCCTTCTCTTTTAGTATTGCTGACCATGGGATCACCCCCAGTATTTCTTTAAGTTTACTAAAATCGGTTTTCCTAAAGTCTAGAATGTGTGTCTAACTATGCCTGGCTTTTCCTTTCCACTGTATAATAAACTCCAGGAGAACATGATCACTCCCACCTAAGGCTCCCAACACTTGCACCCCATTAACTAGGTCTTCCGTGTTGGTTAGGATCAGATCCATTATTATTATTATTATTATTATTATTATTATTATTATTATAGCGCCATAAATCTACATGGCGCTGTACAAAACCAAGTAAAATCAAGAATGTAAAATGGCTGACCCCCTTTTTGCCTCTTCCACCTTTTGGACAATGAAATTGTCTCCAAGGCAAGTGAGGAATTTGCTAGACCTTGAGGATTTGGCTGAGTTTGACTTCCAGCAAATATCAGGATAGTTGAAGTCACCCATCTCTACTACATCTCTCTTTTCTGAATGTGTGGTCATCTGCTCTAGAAAGACATCATCCATTTCCTCAGTCTGACTTGGGGTCTGTAGTATACTCCCACAATAATGTCCTTGTTGTTTCCCTCCCCTTTAATTTTTATCCAGATGCTCTCCACCTGGCTTCCTGGATCTCTTCACTGGTGTAAATGTCCTTGATATATAAGGCTATTCCTCCTCCTTTCCCATTTGGCCTGTTTCTCTTGAAAAGTTTATACCCCTCTATTTCTACATTCCAGTCATGAGACTCATCCCACCAGGTTTCAGTGAGGCCTCTTATATCATATTTGCTTTGTTGTGCAAAGAGTTGAAGTCCATCTTCCTTATTTCCCATGCTCTGTGCATTAGTGTAGAGACATCTAAGACCATGTGTTCCCTTTACTTGCTGCCTGTGCAAGTTCTTTTGCCTCCCACTTTTGGGTCCTTGCACTGTTTGCCTTGTTCCCTCTGTGTCAGTTTGACTATTTTCTCCAGCCCTTTTGCCTTCCAGAATACTGTCTCCCACATAACTCAGTTTAAAGCCCTCCTGATCAAATTTTTGAGACTATTGGCAAAGACTTTTTTGCCAGCTGGCGTGAGATGCAACTCATCCCTAGCAAGTAGTCCCTCTTCATTCAACCGCAGCTCATGGTCCCAGAATCCAAACCGTTCTTGGCAGCACCATCTACGAAGCCAGTTATTTACATCCACTATTTTCTTCTCCCTTCCTGGATCATGCCCTTCAACTGGGAGAAGAGAGGAGATGACAACCTGTGCATCCATCTCTTTCAACTTCCTACCCAAAGCCTCATAATCCCTTATGATATTCTGAAGGCTGTGCCTTGCAGTATCATTGGTTCCCACATGAACAAAAAGAAAGGGGTAATGGTCAGTAGGCTTGACAAGTCTTGTCAGCCTCTCTGTCACATCACGGATCTTTGCTCCAAGGAGACAGTACACCTCCCGAAACACCTTGTCAGGCCCACAAACCACTGGTTCAGTGCCTCTCAGCAAGGAGTCCTCCACGACCACCACACACCTCCTCTGAGACTTAGCAGCAGCTGTTCCTTTAGTGGTTCTCTCAGGTTCCCCCGCTCTGTCCCCAAAGTCTGTCCCTGCTGCTGTTCCTCATCATCCTTGATAGTAAAGAGAAATTGAAATCTATTCTGCAGCTGCAAGCTCACAGAACGTTGCCTGGTTTCCCTACTTCTGTGTGTGACCTTCCTCCAACTATCTACTCCTGTTGTGTGTGAAGTGACCTCCTCCTCCCCAGCAACTTCCTCTGTGTGTTTCCTGTTCAGGACTGTCTGGTCCATTCTGGTCAGAAAAATCTCTTGCTCCCTATGATGCTGAAGTGTAGCTACCTGGGCCTCCAGCTGCTGAACTTTCTCTTCTAGGGGGGCCACCAACTTGCACTTAGTACAGGTGAAGTTCCCCACATCTCTAGGCAAGAAGACAAACATCCCACAGGTGTTGCAGGTGACTGCAGCAGGGCCTTCAGTGCCCATACTGAAAAGTCTTAAGGAGACACTGAAACAAGACTGTGGGCTTCCCCTGCTAAATTTGGCCTTTGTCCCCAAGCTCTGTCACTGAGTTCAAGTCACTGGGCCAAAGTCTCTGACTCACTTCCTCTGAGGAAAAGTCCCCACAAGCCCCTTAAGGAAAAAAAGAGAAAAGCAAAGTGAAAACTTTAAAGAGCCCCCTTCCAACAATGTTTTCAGGTCAGCTTCTCCTCTAGTCTCCAAAAAAATTGTGCCTCAGCCAGCCTTATGTAGAATTTAGGGTTCAGACTCCTCCCAGCAGTGACTCCCAGAATGCAGTAGCTCAAAGTCTAAGTTTAGATCTCACCAAAATCACATGGAGAAGAAAACCAGCCTTTTCCTCCTTGAAGACCCCTCACAGCATTAATCTGAGACCTGAAAAGCATTTACGAGAGACATCAGGAGGAGGAAAGATCGTACTTAACCCTGTTTCTTTCTTGCAAAAGTAATTCATTTGTTTTAAATTTACTTTTCTCCCTCATCACCCAGCAGTCAGTCCAGCTTGAGTAAATTAGCCTTGGACACAATGGTTTGTGAAGAAACATACAGCAGATAATTGAAAGAAATGGAAGGATTATGGCCCTTTCTCCCATCTGCTCAGGTCTGCCCCTGGAACTGTACAGAACTGACCATGCATTTGCTGAACTCATGTCTTAGTTTCACCTTCAGTGCTTAGTACATCCCCCAAGTGATCAATACTAAATCATGGAAGAGAGCACAAATCCTTTCAGAGTTTGACAGGCTCTGCTCTTCAGTGTTACCTACACTTTATTTTAAACAGTAAATTGTGCAATGGCTAGTTATGAAGATTAATCTTTCCATGTTAATAAATAAATAAATAAATAAATAAATAAAACTTTTATTTCTATCCCACTTTTTGTGAAAGCAATCAAAGCAGCGTACAACATTAAAAATCATACATCAGTATAAATACAATGCCCCCCCTTAAAAAGGATTAAACAATTTAACATTAAAATTTAAAAAAAATCAATAATACAATAACACAATAATGGTGGGCAGAATCATCACATATGCATGAGAGTCTTTACATGACCGGGTATTACTCTGGGAAGGTTTGCTGTTAATCCTCCACCCCCAGTAGTCTACTTGAACTTGCATTTTTCAGTGACTTTTGCAGACCAGAAAATATGCTATCTAAAGCCAAGAACAAAGTGACATGCCCCTTCACAACATGCAAAAGTTGACTGGACTGACACTTGAAATATAGGTCATAATTAACAATTAGTTAAATCTTTCATCACATCTAAGGGCAGTACACCAGTTTAGGGAATTGTGGACAGGGGTCTGTGGCATACTCAGCTCTGTCTTCCAAGAGAGAAGAAAGGTCTTAGGAGGATCTGATAGGATGCTACTGCTGTCCCCTAACATCTGTCATGTGAGATTTCCCATCTTGGTAGACGTATTGGAAAGTTTTGCACTAGCAGAACCATGACACGCCTTCCCCACCTGAAATCCACCTTTTAAGCTGCTACAGCCCCACCCCCATATGGGTGGTGGAGAAGCAACCATTTATGTTTTTCAGTAGAAAATAGCATCCAGTTGGAGAAACATCCATCAGCTTTCCAGTAACAGGCATCCTTCAGAATCTTCGGGGAGTGTTCTAGAGGTCTTGAAAGATGATGGCATATTGTGTGTCCAAAGGAAGACATCTGTTTCTCTGTTATAGTCCCCCTCCCACTCTTCACCAGCCACCAGTAGCTTAAAATGTGGTTTTGTAAGTGTGAAAGAGTTCAGTCATTGTGAGGTCAGTAGAGAATTCTGCCCTCTACAACAAATGATTTATGCAGACTTAGTTGGATTCATGTGTTTGTGTATTCCTTGCCTAAGAAAACCCTATTAAATTCATGGGATTGCCATAAATTGACAGACAAATTGAAGGTATGCACGCATACATCAATATCAAAATGCAGGACAAAATTTTAAACCCTGTCCCCCCACCCTTGAAAATACTAGCACAGAGCTTTTTTAAAATACAAAATGATGGCTGAGTGATATGTTAATAATATGTTCAAAAGTTTTGTATGAGTTCCATACTTCTCAGCATAGAGTCAATTTGAAGGGCCCCTCTCAGTATTACAGCACATTTGCTGCCTTGTAAAATAGTTATTGTGCAAACGCTAGAAGAAATTACAGAGCTCCTTCTTTTAAACACAGAAAATAGCCTCAATCTTTTGGAGTGAGAAAGGAATAAATACAGTATGGCCCCCAAAAGTGGTCCACAATAGGGTAAAGTACATCTTGAAATACCGATGGATGGATGCTGCTGTTTGCTCACTAATATGTCCCTGTTACATCATTTGCTGTTCAGTGACATTGAAGTATCTGGAAATAACCAGCCTGGATTGAATGATGAATGATGCAGTAGAGCCTGAAGGTTCAGCTTTTTCTTTTTTTAGCTGGGCAATTTGGCAGGGCTTTGTTCCAAATAAGTTTACTGCTGTTCACAAAGTATATCAGACAGGGTTCAAGGTGGAAAAAATATGATTTTGAAGGTATTTCCCCTCCTTCACTGGTGATTTCTTTTGTACTTTACACAATTTCCAAGTTCAGTTTAGTCATACAGAGACTTATCTTTCTTTTCCATTCCTTTTCTCTGCTGTAGTGTGGACTAAGAACTAAAGACAGTTGTGTATCGAGAAGTGTATCTGTTTGGGCAAACCATTTACTTTAGGAATTCTATAAGGGATGATACATTCAAGTAAATGTGAAGTTGAACCCCCATTATCCAAATTTAGACAGCTCACACTCTCATAATTTCATTGTATGCTTTACTTTGTCAATGTATAAATAAAGTTCTGTTTTGATGGGCTGCAACTCAGTAGTAAAACAGATATTTGTATGCAGAAGATTGCAGTGCCAGTGCGTGGCATTGATTTCACAAAGCAGGACTGAGATTGAAGCCTGAGAGAAGGGAGAGTTGATGCCAGTCAAAGTAATAAATACTGAGCAAGATGGAGCAATTGTTTGTCTGTGCTTAAGGCATTTTAATGCATTTTCCTGAATCCAAACATCTGCTAAGCTGGATTTGTTTAAAGGTGTAAAGAATACTCACAAATGCCCTTGCCTCAACACTTCAAGACATCTCATCCCCAAAACAGCAACTACAGTGACCCCCCCCAAGTTTCTAATTAAACAACATTCTTTGTGCAAAACCCTCAAAACAATAACAAAACCACTTTTCATGCAAAAACAAAACACTGTTATCTATACAAAACTCTTTTCTATACAAAGCCATTGTTTTCTCCAACTAAAGTTTTTGCAAAAATGTTCTAAAATGCAAAAGTCAGCAAAAATTCACAAAAGTCTTGTAAGCTCAGCCAACAGGAAATATATTTTTTGATATACTTCATCCATACATGAGACAATGAAAATAGTGAAAATGTGCACATTGGGCACTTTGATCCAGAGCTTATTAGTAAAGTTGTTGGAGTTCCTATGCTTGGGATAACTCCTATTCTTTGTGTGTACTCTCTCCCTCTATATATACTGTAAAAATATATATAACCAGTCTCATCAGAACTGATATCGTGTTGTGATATCCTTGATCAGGGGTAGGCAACCTTTTTGAAGCCGGGGGCGGGTTGCTGTCCTCAGACAACTGGGGGGGCGAAGCCAAAAAATGAAAAAAAAATTTTTTTTAAAAAATTAACTATATAAATAAACAGGACAAATGTAGGACAAAATTTTCAAATGGAAGACACTTTTTTAAAAAAAAATGGAGGACATGCGAAAAAATTTGCTGATTTTTAAAAAAATGTTAATATAAATGCATGTTTCTGAGGCTTCTATAGACAATTGCCCCCCAAAGGCCCCGGTGGCAATCGGCGGCAAGACCGGGCTGGGGCCGGTCCCAAGGCCTTGCCGGGCCGCATCCGGCTCGCGGGCTGCAGGTTGCCTACCCCTGTCCTTGATGATCTAAGAATTGCATTGTAGAAATAAATACACCCTACTATCCAAATCTATTGCTTTTGTACCAGTTCCAGTATAATGGCTGAGGTTCTGTATCATGCTGGCAGAGTGTAAATCTCCACCAGCATACTCCCATTGGGATTCCCCATCTGCCACCAACATAATGGTTATTTTCCACACTGGAAGATGCTTCCATGGCCTACTAGTACTTGGGAATGCTGAGAGAAAAGAACAGAATCCTTCTCCTGGATCTCCAGTAATTCTACTGTGACAGAATATGATGTCCAGAAGCACACAGGTGCTCTGGGTGGATGACATCTGTTCTTTTCTTCCAGATACAGAACTGCAGTCATCTTGGTACCTCCTGCCCTTCTTCAGTCACTAATTAGCTGTGGGGAAGTGCTTTGTTTTGGAGTTGAAAAGATCTATTGCAATACTTCCTTCTGCAACAACTAGAAAAGCACATATGCAAACATAACAGGGCATTATATCAGCTTATGCCAGCCATTGGCCTCTGATCAATATGTGTATAATCCATTCAGAACAGACTTGGTTTGAAATATAATATGAATGGACTGGCATGCTTTCTGATTTCCTGTTGCTTGATTCCATGCTGTTTCCATAATCTTTGAAATAAAATATCAGATTTTATACAGCAGTAGCTCAGAAGGCCCCTGATTAAATTTCATGCTCAAGATTTCTTAAGTTTTTTTTGGGGGGGGACGACTCAGTTTTCAGGCTGCATGCAACCCCAAACTGTTTTTATGGCCTCCAAGTCACCTTCTATTCTAATTTAATTTAGTAGGCAAAGTATCACCCCCAATAGGATTGCCAGGTTTTCTGCAACTGAATACAGGACATGAGAGGAAGGCTGCCTTAAGTCATCTCAAGTGCAACTTCTGCCCAAGGATGTTAGGCTGGATCAATATCTTTTAAGTTTCCAGTGCTGTACCACATAGCCAGTGTGGTGTAGTGATTTGAGCTTTATACTACAGTTCTGGGGAATAGGGTTGGAATCCCTGCTCAGCCATGAAATCCACTGGTTGGTCCTGTGCAAGTCACACCCTCAGCCTCAAGAGGATTGTAATGGCAGATCTCTTCTGAATACATGTGCCAAGAAAACCTTGCGATGTGTCACCATAAGTCATAATCAACTTTTCACAACAACAACATCATCAACAACATGGTCTTTAATGTCTGAAATTCCTCTGTTTTAACTGTTTCAAAATTTTATTTTTGGATTGTAGACTGTTTTAAAAGTTTTGAAAGAGTATTTTAATTTGTTTTAAATCTTTAGATCTTTGCAATCTCTTAATTGTTTTTATTAATTTGCCTCGAGAGGACTGTGAGGTGATATAGAGCTCTATCTATCTATCTATCTATCTATCTATCTATCTATCTATCTATCTATCTATCTATCTATCTATCTATCTATCTATCTATCTATCTCATGAGCATAGATGCTGCTCAGCATCAGCCTAAAGTGACAGAGAAGAGAAACAGCAGTCATGTCAGCCACAATGTCAGCAGATGCCCCCCCCCCCCAGCATCTGGTATATGAGACTTGATTGTCAGTTTGGTGCAACCGCAACCAGTGAGACCATTCTCAAATACATAATATGGGGTATCCCATATCACTTTGTTGAGAACCAGCATAATATAGTGGTTCAAGTGTATGACCAGGACTCTGGAAGATTGGAGTTCACATCCACTCTCAGCAATGGAAACCTACAGAGTGATGTTGGTCAAGCCTCAAATGAAGGCAATGGCAAAACTCCTATGATTGAAAGCTGCTAGGAAAATCCTGCGATAGGGCCACCATAATTTGGAGTCAACTGGAAGGCACATTTCAACAATAATACCTTAATACTGGACCCCACGAGAGACCTCAAATGTTGGATGTCCCTTCAAAATAGGATTTGTGGGAGCCCCACCCACCCCCGGTGCTCTAAAATGACATCTGAAGTGGTGATATGACTCAACCTTGATCACAAATATGTTCAAGTTCTCCTTGAAAGAAAGAAATAAGTCACTTCCAGGACTGATTTTCAGCTGAAAATCCAGACTTGCAGTCCACCATGGATCATGCTGGATGCCTGCTTCTCTTGAAATTATCTAGCCCTGTTCTGAAAGGATCTCAGACATCAGATGTCTATCCTAGCCCATGGAGAACTGCTGCCAATCAGAATAAACTGTACTAACTAGACAGACCAGCTCGGGTACTGCTTATGAATTAGTATAGGGCATTGCCTAAATATTGCTGACCATGTTGTGCATTAGACACATGTTTCTAATCCAACTACATCAGTTCCTGCAAGAAAAGATGGTCAGAAGACATTATTTCTTAGCAGAATAAAACACAGGCAGCTCTCTCGTGCCATCTCAGATGTAGTTCTCCATTTATTCCCCACTCCCTATTTCTCATAACAAGGCTTCTTTTTCTCTTGAAAGTGTGAGAAGAAGCAGCAAACAGGAGAGGCTTTAAACAACCAGAATTGGGCTGTATATCTCTCCCTGTGTGGTGTGTAAGGCTGTTCTTGTTCAGTGGCATCACTAGGATTACCTGGTGCAGTAACTCATGGTATCATCCTCCATTGGCCTCCTCCCATATCACATCATATAGAATACGTAGTAATTTTTTGTACTAATGTTATTCAAAAATCATAATTCCTGTGTATCACTGAATATATATGCCATAGTTGTGACATAACTAGGAAAAATACAATTATACCTTTAAATTACAATAGCCTATACTCAGCCTAAATTTATTTATATTAAGTCGGCCCTCCTTATCCATGGATTCAAGCATCCACGGCTTGGAAATATTAAAAAAAGTATAAATTCCAAATAGCATACTTGGATTTTACCATTTTAAGGGACACCCTTTTGCTATGCCATTGTATTTAGTGGGACTTGAGCATCCACGGATTTTGTTATCCACGGGGGATCCTGGAACCAAATCCCAGTGGATAACAAAGGCCCACTGTACTTAGTTTCATGTGATTAAAGTGAAAACTTGGTAAGCTGTTATGTTTTTAAAGAAAACTTAAGAAAATTTTTTTTAAACCCCTTGAGGCCTCTCCTTTCTCCACTTTCTTTAAAGAGATGTGGGTGAATGCCACAGCCCATTTCTGCCAAAAGGCAGACGTTTGGGAAGCAGTGGTGTCACACACACCCTAAGAGTGTCCATTATATAAAACATAGTTTGGGTTAGAGCATTATTTTTAAAATCTTACTCTGACCCCTATTAGAAAAGCATTTACAGCCTTACAGTTTCAATGTATGCCTTCTGCCTGTTTGACAGGCAGATATAATACCAACCCCATACATCTAAGATTGTGTATTTGTAAAACTGGGGTAGTGGAGAATATTGAACGTTATCTTTTTCATTGCCCTCTTTATACAGCTCTCAGACAAAAGTTACTTTATCATATTTTACATTCTTTTTCTGACAGATCTTGTTCCCAGCAGATCTGTATTTTTTTGGCTGGTAATGATATATACATTACCTCCATGGTGGCAAAATTTGGTTTAGCTACTAGTAAGATCAGGCTTAGTTTTCAGGATGGGAGTTGTGATTAGCAGTCTTATTTGTTATATGCTTTTAATCATTATTATTGCATCTTATTGACAGGGTTTTTTTATAAGAAATTTTGTGTCTTGATCTTTTTGTACTGCTTTTGTATTTACTGGTTGGACCAGTCCTAAATTGTGATGGCTTTTAGCTTTTAACTGTAAAGTTACTTACTTACTTACTTATGTACCCTTAGAGTGTCACCCACTGTGTCCCCCACACCTCCTAGGGACACTTAGTCCGCAGTACTACTTACAGAACCTTAAGCAGGAGTGCTCACGTATCTGGATACTCCTACACCAAATGCTCACCTCATCCCTAACTCATGATTCCTTTCTGAGTGACTGATGATATCATATCTTGCATTTGACAGTCCTATTCTTTCAGAATTCACAAAGCCTGTTGCAGGAAAATATGCAACAACTCATGTTCCATATGCAATAGGATTTAGCATATGCAGGCTGAACAGATGGGCCTGACAGTCAGGAAAAGTTAAAGATTTCCATAGGGCTTTGCATCTGGTTCTGTTGAAAATGGGACATGGCAGAGGAGATGATTTCTACTCATGGTCTGTTGAAGGTGAGAGTCTTTACTATATATCTGACATCATCTTCCCGATTTTTCTTATTCTGAAGGTTATTCCTACAACTTTAGTTTTGACAAGATACAAATGAATGACACAGCTTTCATATTTTTTTCAGTGGATTTTTCAGAGTCAATCCTTATTAATGTGTCAACAGGTCTTCTATTTCTCTTCAATTCCAGATGGTGATATGAGACATTTCTTACATTAAAATTAGGCTCCTCATTAAAAATAACAACACAACAGTTCTGGATCTTCTGTTAACACCACTATATCAAAAACAGTCAACACCTTTCTTCTGATATTGTTAATAAGGTGGCAACAAAATAATAAAAAGGAAGGAGCATACCTTGATGTGTCTTGTCAGAATAAATGAGGAGGCAATATTTTGTTTTCCTTTTTATTCAAAGATCAAAGTATTCTGGACTCCTCTTTCTCCACTCATTCCTCAGTGTAACTAGATTTGGGCACAACAGGATGTTGTCAGTATGACTGTATTACTGTCAGTCTGCATTTTCAGCCAGTTGGATACCTTTTTGACCTTAGGTATTGATATCCACACAGGGATGAAAAGCTACCACTGTTTATTGTTGTTGTTTATTTCATTCATATTAATTCCACCTTTTCCCTAGCCTTAGGACTCAAAGCAGCTTACAAAATGTTAAAATTATTATGATTATGGTTATTATTATCTTGCCTTTTCTACCTTTAAGTCTGGGACTCAAAGTGTCTTACAACAGGTAAAAGAAACCTTAATATAAATATACCAAATGTTGTTTTTAACTGCTGCCAAGTCAACACTCTCTCATGGTGGCCCTGTGAGGGAGACATCTCCAAGCTCTCCTATTCTCCACTGCTCTGCTTAGATCCTGATCTCCCTAAGGTTTCTAGGCTTCTGGCATGCAGTCTTCCTCTTTTTTTATTGCCTTCTACCTTTTTTAGCATTATTGTCTTTTCTAGTGAGTTGTGCCTTTCCATGATGTGGCCAAAGTATGACAGCCTCAATTTGATAATCTGGACTTCCAAGGAGAATTTAGCCCTGATCTGTTCAAGGACCCATTTGTATATCTTTATTCTTCAGGATCTTATTCAGTTTTTAAACTAACACGAGTTCAAAATATACCTATTGAACACAACAAATTAAAATATATATACACTACAGCTCAATTCTATAAGACCCAGTCCCCTTGAGCAATAAATCTTCAAAGGTCTGCTAAAATAAAAATGTCTTAACTTTCCTGTGGGAAAAAAAGCAAGGAAAGTGACTGCAGCATTTTTGGGCCATCAAAATTCTCTAAACAGTCTTTGAAAGCAGCCCCACATTGAATGCCTGACATCCTAATGGGACATGTGTGACTGTAGCCAGATCTGATGCCTATAAGTGCAGGTACAGCTAGCACACAAACATTAATTGTGCAACTATAACCCTGGTAAACTGCAGCAACTTGCACATCCAGGCTCAGAGTTGAATTGAGTTGAGTCCACCCAAGCTGAGGACCTCCATCTTCAAAGGGAGTGTAACCCATCCAACACAGGCTGAATCCCTATTCTCTGCTCTGCCTTTTGACTGATGAGGAGTACCTCTGTCTTCTGTATATTAAGCTTCCATTTGTGTGCCCTCATCCAGTCCATGATGATAGACAGCTATTTGGGACCAAACTAATTTCTTTGAATTTAAGTAAAAGGGAGTAACAGAGTTGGGTGTCATCTGCATACTGAGGGTACTTGACTCCAAATCTAAAATAACCTCTGTCTCAATACTTTCATGCATATATGAAACAACATTGGGGATAGAACTGAGTCCTGAGGGACCTCATGTGCCAATGACAGAGAGGTTGAACAGGAGTTCCCCAGCACCACCTTCTGGGTTTGCCCCTCCAAGATGGAACAGAGTAACTGCAAAAGAGTTCATCCTCATCCCAATCAGCAAAGCACCTAGAAGGATACCATAGGCCCAAAACAAACTGCAGAGAATGCTTTAGCTGCCCCGAATCAATGCCAGGGGATTCTAGGAAGTGTAGTTTTGTGAGACATTTAGCCTTCTCTGCCAGAGAGTTCTGGGGCCACTACAATTCCCAGATTCCCTCACACTGAGCCAGGGCACTTAAACTGGGTTATTACTGGTCTCACATTGATTATTTGGTCTCAAATTGGATTATTACTGCAGTGTGTTTTGATAGTACAGTGAGCCCTTGACTTGCACAGGGGATCTGTTCTGGACTCCTCCACGTAAGGCAAATAGTGCATATGCTCGAGCCCCATTGAAAATAATGGGGCTCGTGCATGATGTGTGGTGTGGCACGTGTGCCACGGGCACACATGCAATTGAAAGTTCTGTTGCGTGGCTTTCAGCGTAGGTTAAAAGCTGCTTAAAGGTGCCTGTGTATGACATGGGAGCACTGTATTGGAAGTTACTGAGAGGTCCAACAAAACCAACAAGGATACACTTTGTCCATCCAGTTCCCAGTGGAGTCCCTCCATTAACCCATAGCCAGACCTGCAGCAAGGTTGAAATGGATATAAATAACCTTGTTATCCAGGAATTCATAAAGCTGGGAGGCAGTCCAAGCTCCAGTACCTAGTCAAGAAATGGAATGTTGGTGCTAGCCCCCCCCCCCCAAGCGGGTTGAAGTTTAAAAGTTTTTTTAATTTTTATTTTGTATGTGTTGAATGAGGGGTAGTCTTATATGGCGAGTATATACCAAACTCTAAATTTTAACTGGAGAAGTTGAGAATCGTCTTATATGCCCAGTCTTATTATATGCCGGATACGGTACCTATCCTCCAACTCCCCCTATTTGGCAATTGATTATATCTTTCTCGTCCTAATTTTCAGATGTTTTAAAAATGTCCCAGTTTCTCTTGCTCCTCTCACTCTCCCCTTTGTCCTCAACTTACTTAAAATGCTGTAAAAGTAGTCTGCACTGAGTTAACATAATTGGGAGGAGAGAAGAGTCTAAAACTCTATTTGCATATAGTTGTAAGGGTCACAGAGTTGGAATTCCTGGTTAGAGCTTGAGATATCATGCAGACTTCTTATCCTGTGTTCAACTTTCCCATTTTGGGTTGCAAGGTAGCTGCACTTTGTGTTTTCAGAGCATTACCAAAATGATAAGCCAAGAGATATGTATCATCATGTCAATGAATTTGTCTGTCTTAGAACAATATCTTCAGAGCTCCTATTCATCATGTAAATGTCTTGCAGAAACAGGCCCCTGGATTCCCTTTGTGTACTTGTCACTGCTATGGGAAGCAATGACTTGAAATCAACCACACCATTAGCTGTAATGGATAAGGTAAAGCTCAGGTGTGAGTGCACCATTAGAGTGTCCCTCTTTTCCCAGGTGCTATTGATTCATGTTATTGCAAATAGTAGTAAAGAAAACAAACAAACAAACAAAAACCCCAAGATATTTCCACATCATTTGGGGAGAGAAAAATTATGCATTTTCCAATTGTCCCCACTGGAGGTCAGTGGAACATTGTTTACCATTGTTTGGTAGAACAAAGGAACTGCAAAACAGTGACATTTCAAGGGTGAATGTATATCTTTTTCAGTGTCTTTGTTATTGTACATCTACAGATAATTCTGTAAATTGTCTATAATGCCTAGTTTTAATGGTCACCATTCCATGCTTTATGGGACATTAAATCAGTATTTGTTTTATTGGCATAATTGCTTATTTAGATGCACAGAAGAACTTGAAAGGTGCCTCATTGTACCCCTTTGTAGCTTTGGATATAACTTAATAAAATGCAAAGTACAGTAGTGTAATTTAAAATAAAAAAGTCAGGAAATGCTTGGGTTCTTGCCCTCTGTCATTGCCAATGTCCTCCCAGCTTTTATGTACAGAAAGAAAACCTTACATGACTGCAACAAGAGCAATACCATTCATAAAAAAAGTCTCTAACCAGTTGATGAAACTAGCATCGCAATATTCTATGGCTAGAGCAAGGGTGTTATTGAAACAGCCTTTAAAGGACAAAAGCTTATTGAAAATAAAATCCAGATTGAAGTGGCATTGCTGTAGAAGGTCCGAGACAGACCGCCCGAAAATGGTGGTCTGCAGGTGCCCATTTAAATTCCGGAGGGATGCCGCAGCTGCCAAACCGTGTGATATTCCTCCACAGTAAAAAGAACCTGCTTCTTCTGGGTCCTTTTTAGGGTGGCCGGGTTACATCACAAGTGTGCCACTGGCGCACTCATGACGTAAGTGACGCCCAGTGACATGCGGATGCTGCACGTCCCTTTCGTCAAGATGGCAGCACCCGTAACCACTAGGCCACCACCGTTACACACTAGGGTTCTGGACTGTGTGATTGCTGCATGGTCCAGAACCCTAGTATTGGTGCCGCCACGCCGATTTTGGTCCATCTGTCTCAGGCCAAAGTTAGCAATCCACCATAACCACCATCAGCACCAAACATTAAGGCCTGATCTAACTGGTAACCTGATATCTCAAGATGTTTTAGACAATCATTCCCATTAGCCCCAACCAGCATGGGTAAGAGCTAGCGACTTCAGGATTTGTGGTTATCAGCTTTATTTATTTGTTAAAATATTTATTTTAACATGTCTTTTATCATGGGTTCTTACAATGACACAGCAGAAAAATTCAATGTAAAACAATTAGAATTTAGAGTAACAAAAAGGGTTGGAACAAAATATTAGAACCATAGAATCATAGAGTTGGAAGAGACCACAAGGGCCATCCAGTGGACTCCCCTGCCATGCAAGAACTCACAATCAAAGCATCTCCAACAGATGGCCATCCAGATTCCACCACTCTCTGAGGGAGTGTGTTCCAGTTTTGAACAGCTCTTACTGTCAGGAAGTTTCTCCAACTTCTTTTCCTGTACTCTGAATTCATTGTTCTGGGTCCTTTTCTCTGGAGCAGCAGAAACAAAGCTTGCTCCATCCTCAAATATGGCATCTCTTCAAATATTTAAACAGGGCTATCATATCACTTTTTCACCATCTCTTCTCCTGGCTAAACATAACCAGCTCCCTAAGTCACTCCTCATAGGGCGTGGTTTATAGACTTCACCATTTTAGTCACTCTCCTTTGCACATGCTCCAGCTTGTCAACATCCTTCTTAGACTGTGGTGCCCAGAACTGGACACAGTATTCCAGGTGAGGCATGACCAAAGCAGAGTAGACTGGCACTATTACTTCCCTTTCTCCAGACCCTATATTTCTCTTGATTCACCCTAGAATTGCATTGACATTTTTAGCTAAAAAATAAAACTACAAAATTTATCTACAAAATAAAACATATTAAACAATTCCACACGTTAAAACAGCTTAAAGGGCTGAAATAGTTTAAAACCATGTAAATGTACATTTTTGGTGTGTGTGTATGTGGGGGGGGGGGGGGATAATTTGTTCCTCCAAGGCTTTCAAAGCTTTAAGAATGAGCTTTTAACTCCAGAAGGAAATGAATGTCAGTGTCACAACCAGATCTCCAAAGAGAAATGGGGCACCACAGCACTGAAGGCCTTTCTTCCTTCTCCCCCAATGTATATTATTTCCTTTGGTGGGAAATAGAAGATGGGTTCTCTCAAGGTTGCTTACCTTAATGATAAAATACCCAAGACAATGTAAATTTAACACAGGATGAGAAAGCTGAACATCTAACACTGTGATCTTTCAGTGTGATTGTTTAATGTAGCATACCAGTATCCTGTTTATGAGTAGACAAATTACCTGACCAGGAGGTTATCATGGTTATGCTGAGGACATACATCACTCGGCTTGGATGGGAACAGCTGTCAGATTTGACCAAAGGGTCAGAGAGTCTGTCTCTACAGCTCTCCCCCAAACATGGCATCATTCCTACTGTGTATTTCTCTAGAGTCCTAAGTGGGAATTATAGTGTTTTTCAGGAGAACTGCTGTCTCTTTTGAAAAATATATAAGGAAAACATGATGGGAAAGGATTAACTATTAAGTTGAAATTTCATTTTATAGAGCCAGCATAGTGTAGAGGTTTGACTGTTGGGCTACAACTCTGAAGACCAGGGTTTGAATACGCACTTGGCCATGGAAATCTGCTGGGTAACTGAGGGAAAGTCACACTCTCTCCGCCTCCAAGGAAGGCAAAGGCAAACTCCTTCTGAACCAATCTTGCCAAGAAAACCCCATGATAGATCCACTTTGTTGTTGCCATGAGTCAGAAATAACTTGAAGATACACAACAACAACAACAATAACAGCAGGGTTTGAGAAAGAAATTAAAGTGTGGGGGAAAATGAAACTGACCAATTCACCTGCGTAGACAAACTGTATAGCTTTCCCATCCCTGCACTACAAAATGACATGTGTCCATGAAGCATTTCATAATCTGGCCCCGAAATACTAGTTCTAGAGGTAGGTGTCATAAGTTCTTAACTTTTAAACATCTGGCTTTGTATCCCATTGTATTCAATGAAATTTGTTCCCCCCATCGTTAGTTTTATTAATGTAGCATAATATACACATTATATACACAGTATAGTTCTTCACTTACATTTAGTTATATTTATACCTAGTTTTTTGCTGTTTCTATATTAAGAAAAAATAAAAAAAATCTATTTCTTAAATGTTGCTGTTAGCTTCTTCATTTTTGTATTTTATATATTGTACTTCCATTGATAACATTTATATTGTGTGATTGTTTCTTGTAAACTAATTCCACTTCCTCTTAGAGTTGTGTTCCAAGTTAACTTCAATATTCCTATTGCTTCCTTAATTTCTTTGATCCTATTATCTTTATTTCATTAGTTTGTTTTTTGTTCTATTTCCATCTATTTTTAAAATATTTAATTACTGTTTCCCACTCCTTTTCAATTTCTTCTTCTGATTTTCCATGTATCAAGTTTGTTAGCCGATCCATTTCCACCATCTCTTGTAATTTGAGTAACCATAACTCTGTTATGGGTAAAATATTTGTTTTCCAGTTCTGTGCCAAAAATAATCTTCCTGCAGTGATCATATATAGAATTTCCCCCCAATGTTGGTTTTCCACTTTCTTTGGTAATTTGTTCATCATATTTAGAAGATATATTTCTGGAATCACGTCATATTTTATTTCCAATATGTTCCTGATTTCAATGTGTACGTGTTTCCAGAATTTCTTTAGTTTTCGGCATTCCCACCACATGTGATACCACACGCCCATCGCTGACTGCCATTTCCAGCAAGTGTTTCTCATCACCAGAGTGAGATGCCATCAGAATTCCATCTTGAAATAATTCTCACACAGATTTTGTAAATTTTAGTAAATTTTTATGGTTTTTTTCTGGCATAATTCCAGCTATCTAGATTGATTTGTCTGCCCAAATCTTTGGCCCAACATAGCATGGGATCTTTCATTCGGTCTTAAATTTGTGGTGCTAAATTAATGTCTCCACTTCCCTCAACCCAGAGGCATCACTAGGGGATGCAGGGGATATGGGCTGGAACAGATGACACTCTGTGATACCACTGCTTCTGAAAGTGACACCACTGCTTCCAAAAAATGGGCCTTTCAGCAGAAATGGGCTGTAGTATTCACCTGCATCCCTTTAAATTGCTGACAAGATGGAGTAAGTGATCTGTGGGCCAATGGGAAGAGAAAAGAGATGCCCCAGATTTTTTTAAAAAAATAAATAAATTTAAATTTAGATTTTTTTTTAAAAAAAAACATTATTTTAAAATTTTCTTTAAAAACATCACATCTTACCAAAATTTTATTTTAACCAAATGAAAGAATGTACATATACGTTTAGGCTGTGAGTATGATATTGTAATTGAAAGGTATAATTTTAATTTTGCTTGTTTTTTACGACAGAATTATCGCCATTACATTCAGTGACATACAGAAATTATGATGGATGAGTAACGTTAGTAAGGATTTTGTATGGAATCATAGAATCATAGAATCATGGAGTTGGAAGAGACCACAAGGGCCATCCAGTCCAATCCCCTGCCATGCAGGAAATCACAATCAAAGCATCCCCGACAGATGGCCATCCAGCCTCTGCTTAAAGACCTCCAAGGAGGGAGACTCCACTACACTCTGAGGGAGTGTGTTCCACTGTCAAACAGCCCTTACTGTCAGGAAGTTCCTCCTAATGTTAAGGTGGAATATCTTTTCTTCATCTGGCCATTGGGGAGAGAGGCCAGAGGACTTGCCTGCGCCTGTTTGGGGCGTTTCCCTCCACTGGGAGGAGGCCGGTGGCAGCAGCCTCTATAAAATCCCAGCTCGCCGGCCCCGACAGAGGACGCCTCCATACCCCCCACACCATCGGGGAGAGAGGCCAGAGGACTTGCTTGCGCCTGTTTGGGGCGTTTCCCTCCACTGGGAGGAGGCCGGTGGCAGCGGCCTCTATAAAATCCTGGCTCGCCGGCCCCGACGGAGGACGCCTCCACACCCCCCACGCCATCGGGGAGAGAGGCCAGAGGACTTGCCTGTGCCTGTTTGGGGTGTCCCCACTGCCGCTGTTGCTAGCGCGGCCGGAAGAACTGTGGCTTGTGCCCTGATACCATCTGGGCAATCTGGAGTCTTTTGTTTTTGTGGTAATTCTGGAGGTTGGAGGGCTACTTGCTGTTTGGATATTGTTATTGTTGTTATGTAATATTGGCTGTTTTGTGATATGCACTGAGAATTATATTGTTG
>NC_056525.1:53569048-53630284 GCF_019175285.1 Sceloporus undulatus
TTTTGAGACATTTAGCCTTCTCTGCCGAGAGTTCTGGGGCCACTACAATTCCCAGATCCCTCACACTGAGCCAGGGCACTTAAACTGGGTTTACTGGTCTCACATTGATTATTGGTTCAAATTGATTATTACTGCAGTGTGTTTTGATAGTACGTGAGCCCTTGACTTGCACAGGGATCCGTTTCTGGACTCCTCCACGTAAGGCAATAGCGCATATGCTCGAGCCCATTGAAAAAATGGGGCTCGTGCATGATGTGTGGTGTGGCACGTTGCCACGGGCACACATGCAATTGAAAGTTCTGTTGCGTGGCTTTCAGCGTAGGTTAAAAAGCTGCTTAAAGTGTGCCTGTGTATGAATGGGAGCACGTACTGGAAGTTACTGAGGTCCAACAAACCAACAAGGATACACTTGTCCATCCAGTTCCAGTGGAGTCCCTCCATTAACCATAGCAGACCTGCAGCAAGGTTGAATGGATATAAATAACCTTGTATCCAGGAATTAAAGTGGGAGGCAGTCCAAGTCCAGTACCTAGTCAAGAAATGGATGGTTGGTGCTAGCCCCCCCCAAGCGGGTGAAGTTAAAAGTTTTTTTAATTTTTTTTTGTGTGTTGAAAGAGGGTAGTCTATATGGCGAGTATACCAAACTCTAAATTTAACTGGAGAAGTTGAGAATCGTCTTATGCCCAGTCTTATTATATCCGGAAAATACGTACTATCCTCCAACTCCCCCTATTTGCAATTGATTATATCTTTCTCGTCCTAATTTTCAGATGTTTTAAAAATGTCCCAGTTTCTCTTGCTCCTCTCATCTCCCCTTGTCCTCAACTTACTTAAATGCTGTAAAAGTAGTCTGCACTGAGTTAACATAATTGGGAGGAGAGAAGAGTCTAAAATCTATTTGCATAATGTTGTAAGGTCACAAGTTGGAATTCCTGGTTAGAGCTTGAGATATCATGCACTTTATCCTGTGTTCAACTTTCCCATTTTGGGTTGCAGGTGCTGCACTTTGTGTTTTCGAGCATTACCAAAATGATAAGCCAAGAGATATGTTCATGTCAAGAATTTGTCTGTCTTAGAACAATATCTCAGAGCTCTATTCATCATGTAATGTCTTGCAGAAACAGGCCCCTGGATTCCCTTTGTGTACTTGTCACTGCTATGGGAAGCAATGACTTGAAATCAACCACACCATTAGCTGTAATGGATAAGGTAAAGCTCAGGTGTGAGTGCACCATTAGAGTGTCCCTCTTTTCCCAGTGCTATTGGTTCATGTTATTGCAAATATAGTAAAGAAAACAAACAAACAAACAAAAACCCAAGATTTCCACATCATTGGGGAGAGAAAAAATTATGCATTTCCATTGTCCCCACTGGAGTCAGTGGAACATTGTTTACCATTTTTGTAGAACAAGGAACTGCAAAACGTGACATTTCAAGGGTGAAGTATATCTTTTTCAGTGTCTTTGTTATTGTACTCACAGATAATTCTGTAAATTGTCTATAATGCCTAGTTTAATGGTCACCATTCAATGCTTTATGGGACATTAAATCAGTATTTTTTTATTGGCATAATGCTTATTTAGATGCACAGAAGAACTTGAAAGGTGCCTCATTGTACCCCTTTGTAGCTTTGGATATAACTTAATAAAATGCAAAGTACAGTAGTGTAATTTAAAATAAAAAAGTCAGGAAATGCTGGGTTCTGCCCTCTGTCATTGGCAGTCCTCCCAGCTTTTATGTACAGAAAGAAACCTTACATGACTGCAACAAGAGCAATACCATCATAAAAAAAGTCTCTAACCAGTTGATGAAACTAGCATGCAATATTCTATGGCTAGAGCAAGGTGTTATGAAACAGCCTTAAAGGACAAAAGCTTATTGAAAATAAAATCCAGATTGATAGAGTGGATTGATTGCTGTTGAGGTCCGGAGACGACCGCCCGAAAATGGTGGTCTGCGGTGCCCATTTAAATTCCGGGGATGCCGCAGCTGCCAAACCGTGGTGATATTCCTCCACAGTAAAAGAACCTGCTTCTTCTGGTCCTTTTAGGGTGCCGTGGTTACATCACAAGTGTGCCACTGGGCACTCATGACGTAAGTGAGCCCAGTGACATTGCCGATGCTGCCCGTCCCTTTCGTCTAGATGCAGCACCCGTGAACCACTAGGCACCACCGTTACACACTAGGGTTCTTGACTGTGTGATTGTGCCATGTCCAGAACCCTAGTATTGGTGCCGCACGCTGATTTTGGCCCATCTGTCTCAGGCCAAAGTTAGCCAATCCACCCATACCACCATCGCACCAAACATTAAGGCCTGATCTAACGGTACCTGATATCTCAAATTGTTTTAGACAATCATTCCCATTAGCCCCAACCAGCATGGGAAGAGCTAGCGACTTCAGGATTTGTTGTTATCAGCTTTATTTATTTGTTTAAATATTTATTTTAACATGTCTTTATCATGGGTTCTTACAATGCACAGCAGAAAAATTCCATGTAAAAACAATTAAATTAGAGTAACAAAAAGGGTTGGAACAAAATATTAGAACCATAGAATCATAGAGTTTGGAAGAGACACAAGGGCCATCCAGTGGACTCCCCTGCCATGCAAGAACTCACAATCAAAGCATCTCCAACAGATGGCCATCCAGATTCCACCCACTCTCTGAGGGAGTGTGTTCCAGTTTTTGAACAGCTCTTACTGTCAGGAAGTTTCTCCAACTTCTTTTCCTGTACTCTGATTCATTGTCTGGGTCCTTTTCTCTGGGAGCAGCGAACAAGCTTGCTCCATCCTCAAATATGGCATCTCTTCAAATATTTAAACAGGGCTATCATATCACTTTTTCAACCATCTCTTCTCCTGGCTAAACATACCAGCTTCCTAAGTCACTCCTCATAGGGCGTGGTTTATAGACTTCACCATTTAGTCACTCTCCTTTGCACATGCTCACTTGTCAACATCCTTCTTAGACTGTGGTGCCCCGAACTGGACACAGTATCCAGGTGAGGCATGACCAAAGCAGAGTAGACTGGCACTATTACTTCCCTTTCTCCAGACCCTATTTCTCTTGATTCACCCTAAAATTGCATTGACATTTTTAGTACTAAAAATAAAACTACAAAATTATCTACAAATAAAACATATTAACAATTCCACACGTTAAAAACAGCTTCTTAAGGCTGAATAGTTTAAAACCTGTAAATGTACATTTGTGGTGTGTGTGGTATGTGGGGGGGGGGATAATTTGTTCCTCCAAGGCTTTCAAAGCTTTAAGAATGAGCTTTTAACTCCAGAAGGAAATGATGTCAGTGTCACAACCAGATCTCCAAAAGAAATGGGGCACCACGCATGAAGCGCCTCTTTTTCCTCTCCCCCAATGTATATTATTTCCTTTGGTGGGAAATAGAAGATGGGTTCTCTCAAGGTTGCTTACCTAGATGATAAAATACCCAAGACAATGTAAATTTAACACAGGATGAGAAAGCTGAACATCTAACACTGTGATCTTTCGTGTGATTGTTTAATGTAGCATACCAATCCTGTTTATGAGTAGACAAATTACCCTGACCAGGAGGTTATCATGGTTATGCTGAGGACATACATCACTCGGCTGGATGGGAACAGCTGTCATTTGACCAAAGGGTCAGAGAGTCTGTCTCTACAGCTCTCCCCCAAACATGGCATCATTCCTACTGTGATTTCTCTAGAGTCCTAAGTGGGAATTATGTGTTTTTCAGGAGAACTGCTGTCTCTTTTGAAAAAAATTAAGGAAACACATGATGGGAAAGGATTAACTATTAAGTTGAAATTTCATTTTATAGAGCCAGCACATAGTGTAGAGGTTGACTGTTGGGCTATAACTCTGAGAGACCAGGGTTTGAATACGCACTTGGCCATGGAAATTGCTGGGTAACTGAGGGAAAGTCACACTCTCTCCGCCTCCAAGGAGGCAAAGCAAACTCCTTCTGAACCATCTGCCAAGAAAACCCATGATAGATCCACTTTGTTGTTTGCCATGAGTCAGAAATAACTTGAAGATACACAAAATAACACAATAACAGCAGGGTTTGAGAAAGAAATTAAAGTGTGGGGGGAAATGAAACTGACCATTCACCTGCGTAGACAAACTGTATAGCTTTCCCATCCCTGCACTACAAAATGACTTGTGTCCATGAAGCATTTCATAATCTGGCCGCCGAAATACTAGTTCTCGAGGTAGGTGTCTAAGTTCTTAACTTTTAAACATCTGGCTTTGTATCCCATTGTATTCAATGAATTTGTCCCCCCCCCCATCGTTAGTTTTATTATGTAGATAATATACACATTATATACACAGTAGAGTTCTTCACTTACATTTGTTATATTTATACCTAGTTTTTGCTTTGTTTCTATATTAAGAAAAAATAAAAAAATCTATTTCTTAAATGTTGCTGTTAGCTTCTTCATTTCTGTATTTTTATTGTACTTCCATTGATAACATTTATTGTGTGATTGTTTCTTGTAAACTAATTCACTTCCTCTTAGAGTTGTGTTCCAAGTTAACTTCAATATTCCTATTGCTTCCTTAATTTTCTTGATCCTTTATCTTTATTTCATTAGTTTGTTTTTTGTTCTATTTCCATCTATTTTTAATATTAATTACTGTTTCCCACTCCTTTTCAATTTCTTCTTCTGATTTTCCATGTATCAAGTTTGTTAGCCGATCCATTTCCCACCATCTCTTGTAATTTGAGTAACCATAACTCTGTTATGGGTAAAATATTTGTTCGTTCTGTGCCAAAATAATCTTCCTGCAGTGATCATATATAGAATTTCCCCCCATGTTGGTTTTCCACTTTCTTGGTAATTTGTTCATCATATTTAGAAGATATATTCTGGAATCACGTCATATTTATTTCCAATATGTTCCTGATTTCAATGTGTATGTGTTTCCAGAATTTCTTTAGTTTTGGGCATCCCACCACATGTGATACCACACGCCCATCGCTGACTGCCATTTCCAGCAAGTGTTTCTCATCACCAGAGTGAGATGCCATCAGAATTCCATCTTGAATAATGTCTCACACAGATTTTGTAATATTTTAGTAAATTTTATGGTTTTTTTTCTGGCATAATTCCAGCTATCTAGATTGATTTGTCTGCCCAAATCTTTGCCCAACATAGCATGGGATCTTTCATTCGGTCTTAATTGTGTGTGCTAAATTAATGTCACCACTTCCCTCAACCCAGAGGCATCACTAGGGATGCAGGGGATATGGGCTGGAACAGAGCAACTCTGTTGATACCACTGCTTCTGAAAGTGACACACTGCTTCCAAAAACGGGCCTTTCAGCAGAAATGGGCTTTAGTTTCACCTGCACCCCTTTAAATTGCTGACAAGATGGAGTAAGTGATCTGTGGGCCAAAGGGAAGGAAAAGAGATGCCCCAGAATTTTTTTTTTAAAAAAATAAATGTAAATTTAGAATTTTTTTTTAAAAAAAACATTATTTTAAAATTTTCTTTAAAAACATCACATCTTACCAAAATTTTATTTTAACCAAATGAAAGAATGTACATCTACGTTTAGCTGTGGTATGATATTGTAATTGAAAGGTATATTTTAATTTTGCTTGTTTTTTACGACACAATTATCGCCATTACATTCAGTGACATACAGAAATTTGATAGCTGAGTAACGTTAGTAAGGATTTTGTATGGAATCATAGAATCATGAATCATGGAGTTGGAAGAGACCACAAGGGGCCTTCCAGTCCAACCCCTGCCATGCAGGAAATCACAATCAAAGCATTCCCGACAGATGCCATCCAGCCCTCTGCTTAAAGACCTCCAAGGAGGGGAGACTCCACTACCTTGAGGGAGTGTGTTCCACTGTCAAACAGCCCTATGTCAGGAAGTTCCTCCTAATGTTAGGTGGAATATCTTTTCTTCTTCTGGCCATCGGGGAGGAGGCCAGCAGAGGACTTGCCTGCGCCTGTTTGGGGCGTTCCTCCACTGGGAGGAGGCGTGGCAGTGGCCTCTATAAATCCTGCTCGCCGGCCCGACGGAGGACGCCTCCACACCCCCACGCCATCGGGGAGGGCCAGAGGACTTGCCTGTGCTGTTTGGGGCGTTTCCCTCCACTGGGAGGAGGCCGGTGGCAGCAGCCTCTATAAAATCCAGCTCGCGGCCCCGACAGAGGACGCCTCCATACCCCCCACGCATCGGGAGAGAGGAGGCCAGAGGACTTGCCTGTGCTGTTTGGGGCGTTTCCCTCCACTGGGAGGAGGCCGGTGGCAGTGGCCTCTATAAAATCCTGGCTCGCCGGCCCCGACGAGGACCCTCCACACCCCCCACGCCATCGGGAGAGAGGCCAAGAGGACTTGCCTGTGCCTGTTTGGGGCGTTCCCTCCACTGGGAGGAGCCGGTGGCAGCAGCCTCTATAAAATCCCAGCTCGCCGGCCCCGACAGAGGACCGCTCCCTACCCCCCACGCCATCGGGAGAGAGGCCAGAGGACTTGCCTGTGCCTGTTTGGGCGGTTTCCCTCACTGGGAGGAGGCCGTGGAGCAGCAGCCTCTATAAAATCCCAGCTCGCCGGCCCCGACGAGGACGCCTCCATACCCCCCATGCCATCGGGGAGAGAGGCCAGAGGACTTGCCTGCGCCTGTTTGGGGCGTTTCCCTCCACTGGAGGAGGCCGGTGCAGCGGCCCTAAAAATCCCGGCTCGCCGGCCCCGACGGAGGACGCCTCCACACCTACCACGCCATCGGGGAGAGGGCAGAGGGACGCTGTGCCTGTTTGGGGTGTCCCGACTGCCGCTGTTGCTAGAGCGGCGGCAGAACTAATTGCTTGTGCCCTGATACCATCTGGTGCAATCTGGAGTCTTTTGTTTTGTGGTAATTCTGGGGGTTGGAGGGCACTTGCGTTTGGATATTGTTATTGTTGTTATGTAATATTGGTGCTTTCTGCACCGCCATTTGGGACATCCTCTGACGTCCATTTAAAAAAGGGCGTCTCTTATGACACCCCGGGCTAGTACGGACTCCTCCGTACAAGATGGCGCCGGCCCTTCTACATGGCTGGCGCCCTCTTTGTGTATCGGACGCTGAGCGTCCGTACACGTCGCGCCGCTTGTGACGTAGCGAGCGCGCCCCTGGCGCCTCGCTACGTCGCAAACGCGACGGAAAAGAAGCTCCATTTTGGGCTTCTTTTTCAGTCCCCGCGGGAGTCGGGCCGTGTGAAGGCTCCGGCTCCCCCGTGGACCTACTGGCGGCGGCGGCAGACCGCCCCAAAGTGGCGGTCTGTACCCCGCCATGCTGTTTTGTGATATGCACTGAGAATTTATTGTTGCCTTTGTATTGATGTTGCCTATGATGTTATGATGTTTTTGAGATACAGTGGTACCTCGGGTTACGAAATTAATTCTTCCGCGGCTAATTTCTAACCCGAAAAACCTCGTAACCTGAATTGCCATAGGCGCTAATGGAAAAAATAGCTCTCTGCTGCCCTCCGGTGGCGAAAAGAGCCCGAGGTTTTTTCGTAACCCGAAAAAACCTTCGTAAGCCGAAACAATAATCCTATGGGATTTTTTCGTATCCCGAAAAAATTCGTAAGCTGGGTAATTCGTATCCCGGGGTACCATATGCTGTATTATGTTATTGTTTGCGAATTGCTGTAAACCGCTTTGATTAATTCTTTAGAAGAGCGGTATACAAAAAAATATTATTAAAAAAATATTATTATTTTCCTGTAGCTTGCATCCATTGTTCCAGATCCTGTTCTCTGGAGCAGCAGAAAACAAGCTGGCTCCCTCCTCAATATGACATCCCTTCAAATATTTAAACCTTCTCTTCTCCAGGCTAAACATCCCCAGCTCCCTAAGTCATTCCTCATAGGACATGTTTAAGAAGGAGCTCAAAACCTTCTTATTTTTATTAGCATTCCCGGACGTTGGTCCTGGTTAGCTTCCCCCTCTGGCAGCAGTGGTCGGCTGGCCAGAAATTGGTTTTAATGTAATTTTAATGCTTGTTGTTGTTATTATTTACTGTGTTTTATTGTATTGTATTGGCATTATGTTGTGCACCGCCCTGATCATGGGAAGGGTGGTATAAAAATAAAAGTTTTATTTATTTTATTATTTATGTTTCCAGACCCTTCATCATTTTTGTTGCCCTCCTTTGGACACGCTCCAGTTTCTCAATATCCTTTTTGAATTGTGGTGCCCAGAACTGGACACATTATTCCAGGTGGGGCCTGACCAAAGCAGAATAGAGTGGCACTATTAATTCCGTTGATCTAGACACTACACTTCTATTGATGCAGCCTAAAATTGCATTGGCCTTTTTAACTGCTGCATCACTGTTGACTCATGTTTAACTTGTGGTCTACTTGGACTCCCAGATCCCTTTCACATGTAGTTTCATTCAGCCAGGTGTCCCCCATCCTATATCTATGCATTTCATTTTTCCACCCTAAGAGCAATACTTTACATTTCTCCCTGTTGAAGTTCATTTTGTTACCTTTGACCCAGCTTTCTAATCCATTCAGGTCATTTTGAATTTTGATCCTGTCCTTTCGGGTATTAGTTACTCCTAATTTGGTGTCATCTGCAGTTTTGATAACTATGCCCCCAATTCTGTCATCCAAGTCATTGATAAAGATGTTGAATAGCACTGGGCCCAGGACAGAGCCCTGTGGGACCCCACTGGTCACTTCTCTCCAGAATGAAAAGGAACCATTGTAGAGCACCCTTTGGGTTGGGCCAGTCAACCAATTACTAATCCATGTAGTAGTTACTTTTGTCTAGCCCACATTTTACAAGCTTGTTTGAAAGAATGTCATGGGGAACCTTGTCAAAGGCCTTACTGAAATCATGATGTACTATATCTACAGCATTCCCTTCATCTACCAAGCTGGTAATTTTACCAAAAAAAAGATCAGGTTTGACCGGCATGACTTGTTTCTCTGAAACCCATGTTGACTTTTTGTGCTTGTGGAATTGCCGTCTAGATGTTCACAGACTCTCTGTTTAATGATCTGCTCTAGAATCTTTCATAGAATCATAGAGTTGGAAGAGACTGCAAGGACCATCCAGTCCAACCCCCTGCCATGCAGGAAATCTAAATCAAAGCATCTCCAACTGATGTCCATCCAGCCTCTGTTTAAAGAACTCCCTGGTACTGACTAACTGGACAGTAATTCTTGGGATCCTCTTTGTTTCCCTTTTTGAAGATGGGGACAACATTTGGTGTGTATGGTGTGTAACCATGAGTTACTGCAGTTAGTGACACGAACTCTGGTGATGCCACTGTCCCCACCCACAACAGACTATACAAAACAGCTTTAACAGATTCACAGCAGGCAGTAAACCCAGATCTATTCATGCAAAGAATAGTTACAACTACTGAATTTGTCCAGCACAGTCTTTTTTCTTTCAGTCCATTTTTGGGGACTTACCAAAATTTCTCAAGTTTGCAAATTTCTCCACAAAAAGGGATTGAAAGAATTTGAAATTGAAAACAGCAAATGAACCTGGAAGAACAGCTCAACAGTCACATTGCTGCTTGCAATGGGAAAGTCTCTGTGTGATAAAATTTTACACAGGACAAAGAAAGTGAGTTTCTGTTTCCTGTCTCTGAGATAGGCCAAATCTGATGCTTCCTTTTGGTCATATGATAGTAGCTTTTCAGCAATGTATTTCCAGGACAGATCAGTAACAATGGGATGGAGGAGATCTGCATGTGAGATAGGGAGCATCTGATATGTGTCTCTCTGTCTCTGTCTCTCCCTCCCTCCCTCCCCCCCTCTCTTTTTGGTATGACAAAAAGCTATTCTTGCTTCCTGCTATGACTGCAGTGGACTGGCAGATGTTTGGAAATGGCATTTGCCCTCTGACTACTTCAACCCACTCAGAGACTGGAGTCAGTTAACTGGGTGCATTAGGCAGCTGGGCATTAGCATATCAGAAAAATCATTTGAGACAAGACTAATAATATGCCCCCTTTCTAATATGCTACTTGAAATTTAGGTTTTAATGTATTGTAAATTTAAAATCCATTAAATGCATACATTTGTTCTTTTTCTACCCAGTTAACAATAACCACATGCGAATTAATTAATTCTATTGATGTTAATGAGGTTACTTCAGGTTTACGTCAACATTATACTGAACAGAAGGTAGAATCATTCCACAAATGGTTTCTTGTTTATAAATAAACACTGCATGCATTTGGAGGAAATCAAAACCTTTTGTATACTTCATTCTTACTACTGCTATCTAAGAAAACTGGGTTATTTCTACTGAGTAAATCAGTTCTACTAAATAATAACCTGCAATTGTGAGCTCGTGAAGTTTAGTATTTTTCACCATACACTGTTGATAAAAGCCATCACTGTTAAAATTGCTGATCAAAAGCCATAATTCAAAAGATATTACCATATTAGCAGAACTTCCAAGTACTTAATTACAAATGGTGTTACTAATAACTGGTTTCTTTCTTGTACAACAAATATATACCCAGTTTACACCACAACTGTAACTTTAATGGAGCAATCTTTCTTTTTTTCCAGTGTAACTGAACTGTTAGGTACTTTTATAGTTATGTGTGTGGCTTCACTAAATTGGAAAGGAGGAATATTATATGATTAAAAGAAGAGTTTGGAATGCTATTAAAATAGAATTTGTTCTTCTTTAGCCAGTGTGGTACAGTGGTTTGGGTGTTGGTACTACAATTCTGGAGATCAGGGTTAGATTCCTCACTTGAGCATAAAGACCTACTGGGTGACCTTGGGCAAGTCACCCTCTCTCAGCCTCAGAGGAGAGCAATGACAAACCCTCTCTGAAGAAACTAGCCAAGAAAACCCTATGATAGGTTCACCATGAGTCAAAAATGACTTGGAGGCACACAAGAACAACAAATTCCTTAGTCTTTACTTCTAGAAGGTAACTTATTGCTTGTTATTTTATTGTTGTTAACCACCTTTGAGTTGACCTTGACTCATGACGACCTTGTGTATGAGACATCTCAGACTCCCTATCCTCCACCACTCTGCTTAGTTCCTGTAAATTCATAGAATCATGGAAACGTAGAGTTGGGAAAGGCAACAAGGGCCATCCAGTCAAACCCCCTGCCATGCAGGAACTCACAATCAAAGCATTACTGACAGATGGCCATCCAACCTCTGCTTAAAGGCCTCCAAAGAAGTAGACTCTTCAAGGAAGTGTATTCCACTGTCGAACAGCTCTTACCATCAGAAGGTTCCTGCTAATGTTAAGGTGGAATCTCTTTTCCTGTTGCTTGCATCTATTATTCCATGTTCTAGTCTCTGGAGCAGCAGAAAACATGTTTGCTCCATCCTCAATGTGACACCCCTTCAAATACAAAAACAAGGCTATCATATCACCTCTTAACCATCTCTTTTCCAGGCTAAACATACCCAGCTCCCTTTCTCCATAAAGCATGGTTTCCAGGCCCTTCAACATTTTGGTGGCCCTCCTTTGGACACGCTCCAGTTTCTCAACATCCTTTTTGAATTGTGGTGCCCAGAACTAGACACAGTAGACCAGGCAGAATAGAATGGCACTATTACTTCCCTTGTTCTAGACACTCTACTTCTATTGATGCAGCTTAAAATAGCATTGACCTTTTTAGCTGCCACATCACACTGTTGACTCATGTTCAACTTGTGGTCTACTAGGGCTCCTTGTAGGAATTATTTCCAATTTTTCATCTTTTATATATAAATTTTTGTTGTTAACTGCCCTTGAGTTGGTCTCAACTCATGGTGACCCTGTGGATGACTCCCTATCCTGCACTTCTCTGCTCAGTTTATGAAAATGTATCCCCTTGACCTCCTTAATAGAGTCCATCCATCTTGCATGTGGTCCTCCTCTCTTTCTGCAACTTTCCTAGCATTGTTGTCTTTTCCAATGGGTAGTGTCTTCTTATGATGTGGCCAAAGTACGATAGCCTCAATTTAATATCTTGGCTTCCAAGTAGCTTTCTGGCTTGATCTGTTCAATGGCTCTTCTGTCTTTTTGGTTGTGCACACTATCCTCAACACTCTTCTCTAGAATCACATCTGAAATGAATTGCTATTCTTTTTATCCACTTTCTTAATTGTCCAGCTCTCACACCCATAGATGGTAATAAATAATAATATGAAATACAATGGCTTGTATGATTCTAAATTTTGTGCTTAGTTGAATAAGCATCAACCTGTCATGGATGGGGTCACACTCCCCCTAAAGGACAAAGTTCGCAGTTTGGGAGTACTCCTGGATTCGTCATTACAGCTGTCATTTTGAGTTGATGCGACAGTCAGGAGTGCCTGCTATCAACTTTGGTTGATATGCCAGTTGCGTCCCTGCCTGGAACAAAAGCACCTTGAAGAAGTGGTACATGCACTGGTAACCTCTTGTCTTGATTTGTGTAACGTGCTCTACATGGGGCTACCCTTATGCCAAGTTCGGAAGCTTCAATTAGTTCAAAACATGGCAGCCAGATTGGTCACTAATACTTCTAGATTTGACCACATATCACCTGTATTAAAATCACTTCACTGGCTACCAATCAGCTTCCAGGCACAGTACAAGGTGTTGGTTATCACCTTTAAAGCCCTACATGGCTTGGGCCCGAGTTACTTGCGGGAACGCCTCTCCCTACACAATCCACCCTACACTATCAGAGCCTCAGGGGAAAACTTACTGGAAATACAAATTACCAGGTTGCACACGACTTCCCAAAAAACTTTTACTGCCGTTGCCCCTAAATTGTGGAACAACCTGACGGAAGAAATCCATCTTACTACTACCTTGGACGCCTTTATGAAGGCAGTCAAGACGGAGCTCTTCTGGCAGGCTTACCCCTCTGTACCTGATTAAGATACTACCCTTATTGTGATGATGATCCTCTGTAAATAACTCATTGATGTATTTATTGAATTGACTGTCGTATTTTATGATTGTATTCTATGTTTTTATCAGATTGTAACCCCGCCTCGATCCGTAGGGAGAGGTGGGGGAATATAAATAAAATTATTATTATTATTATTATTATTATTATTATTATTATTATCTTTGCTGTTTATGATCTTTTCTAGTTCTTTCATAGCTGCCTTCCCCATTCTTAGTCTTCCTCTGATTTCTTGAATGTAGTTTCTGTTCTGATGAAAGTTTGATCAAATACAGTTAAAAATATAAAAATGCTCCAAATTCCTTCCATACATGATTTCAAAGGAATTATATGGGGTACTGAAATAACTTTATAGACAGAGTTCAGCAGCTTAGGGGCTCTACAAACAGCATATTCAGGGGTGGCTCTGTGCCACCCCTGGAAGCACTGGGCTGGGGACCACGCCCCCAACCCAGTACAAATAGAAGCTGCGAAACATGGCTCCTATTTGTGCTCTAGAAGGGGCACCATAAGGGCTGTAGCACAGCCTTATGATGCTTCTGGTGCACAGTGCCGTTTAGACGCTGTGCATGATGGATGTCATCATTGCATGCGCTGTCTGGATGGGGACACGCCAAGATGGAACCCTGGGCATGTGGTAAGGTTTGGGAGTGTATGAACACTCTGCCCTACTGCAGGCCTAGTTTGCAGTCAGGCTGTCACAAAGTGTGGGTCTGTAATGCCCCTTAGTTAGCACCTTCAAAATTCAGCATGAGGAAATTCACCATTCCACTGACAATGGACCCACCTGTTGCCATTGTGTTTTACTTATTCTAGGGAAACATGAAAACAGTTACTTTTAAAAACTATAATAATGACATCTAACTTTTTTTTTTCACTTTGGGAAAATAACAGCAATTAACCACTTTTTAAAAAGTAATATACAGACTGTGAGTACGAATATTGTGGCCATGGAAAGAAATAGTCCTAGCAAAGACTATTCTTCCTAGATAAAGCAACTGTTTCTAAAATTATTCTGAACCCACGGTTAATCACTCTGCATGAATAAAACATTAGGAATAAAACACTGTAGCCATTTTTTCCTGTTGTCTTAGTTGTTTCAGTTGCATGTCTTCATAAATCTAGAGAAAGAATATATTAAGCACCTCTAAAATGGTCAGCCTGGAGAGTAGATAGTTTTCAGTTTCTTTGCAACAGTGGAGTAAATGGTATCTAGAAAAGATCTCTCTCTCTCTTTCTCTCTTGTTGATTTTGTCCTTCGCTGCAGTATATTTTTAACACTATTTTCCTTTTATTTCTTTGTTTTTATTATCGCTACCCTCATTTGACCTTACTTCCTTTTAATCAGAAGTCTGATTTTTGTCTGCAAGTATTGTTGTTGTTATCTCACCAGATGTTGTACTGTGATATCACCAACAAAATAATCTCAGTTCACTAATCACATTAAAGGGCATGGAGGGCAAATGACACTGTGGACAGTGAGGGCAAAGAGGCACAGAAAAGAAGCATAAGCCTGTGCAACTAAAAGGCACCTAAGGGAATTGCTTTAACAGATTTAGTATAAATCCATATTGTCCAGGAGTTAAAAACAACAACAACCCTCTGCAAATGAGAGGCACGTTTTGGCATTCACAAAAATAAAAATGTTATTACCTATGTCATTTTAGCTCATTGTCCCTTTTGTTGTACAGTTTTTCAAATGTCAGCAAAGCCTACTGTATCTTGTATAAAGTTATAACCCCCTCCCACTGGGGCATTGCTGATAGGGGTAAGAATTATTTGCTGTAACACAACTCAACTGGCCATTTTGTCAGTGGACGAACACATGAAATACTTCCTTCAACCAACAAATAACACAGCAAAAATTCTTCTTTTTCTAATGTATAATGTTAAAAACATTCAGTGCACACTCTTCCTAGTCTGTCAGTGGTTTTCAGTGAGACTACACACAATTATAGCTAATTGAACATTTATGTAAAGAAGAAATTTAACAGGACTTCCCCCATTCATATCTTTCTTTGAGCACTTTTTGAGTTTTATCATCTGTCAAAAGGCATTTCTTTTCTTTTCAGTTAGATCACATTCCTACATTTCCATTTCCATTTAAAATTACTTTTCTGGCTGCAGCTACTTCCATTTGAAAACAAAAGAAGTTAGAAAATATAAGATTCGATTTGCATTTCTTCATAATCTTTGACATAGTGAAACCATTCATAGGTTTGCAAATAAATGCTAAACTGGCAGCAAGGTCATTTTGTGTTCATCTTTAACTTTCTAATGGAAGACACAGGCATCACTAAAAGTGCAGATCATTGTTATAAGTTCTTTTAAATTCTCAGATATCTTATTTCAATGGTAGCTGAAACTTTGCTTGGAAACATTATTTTAACTTATACTAAGTGGTATTTCTTTGCTATTTACAAAGAAATCAGATTAATTAACAAAACACAATCCTCAAAAAAACCTAATTGAATTAAATGAAACAAAGAGTGACCTGATGCTGTAGTTGAATAATGCCATGAGTGAAAAAGAATAATCTATTTTGAGTTATTGCCCCCAGTCCTTGACATGAAACCAACATAGGCAATTATACAGAAACCCAGTTGCCAAAATGTAAAGGGATGAGAAGGTTGGGGATCTTTGGCAACACCATAGGTATACTGCAGACCCTTGATGGTGAACCTATGGCACACATGCCAGAAATGGCATGCAAAGTCATTTTTCAGAGCAAGTGGAAGGTGGAGAAGAAGAGGAACAGGCGTGTTTCTTCTGAGAGGCAGCTGAAGGCCTGGGAAGGGGGGGGGGGGGGAGAAGTCCCACCTGCAAGTCCTGCTCCTGGAGGGTGGAATTCCTACCTCACAAGTCCTGTTTCCCTCTGGAAGTTTCACCACTGGCACCAGGTAACACCCGGTGCCAGAATGCCTTTTAGTTTGGGCATTTGATCCCTCAAAGATTTGCCATCACTACTGTAGACTGATTTAAAAACAAACAAACATAGATTGATGGGCATATACTGAAGAAAGACCTAAAATGATAGTTTCATGATATGTAGTAGAAATAGAAGGATATAACCTTTTTAAAAGAAACAGGCCAAACAGGAATGGAGGAGGAATAGCCTTATATATCAAGGACATTTACACCAGTGAAGAGATCCAGGACATGAATCCAGGAAGCCAGGTGGAGAGCATCTGGATAAAAATTAAAGGGGAGGGAAACAACGAGGATGTTATTGTAGGAGTCTACTACAGACCCCCAAGTCAGACTGAGGAATTGGATGATGTCTTTCTAGAACAGATGACCACACATTCAGAAAAGAGAGATGGGTGACTTCAACTATCCTGATATTTGCTGGAAGTCAAACTCAGCCAAATCTTCAAGGTCTAGCAAATTCCTCACTTGCCTTGGAGACAATTTCATTGTCCAAAAGGTGGAAGAGGCAACAAGGGGATCAGCCATTTTGGATCTGATCCTAACCAACAAGGAAGACCTAATTAATGGGGTGCATGTGGTGGGAGCCTTAGGTAGGAGTGATCATGTTCTCCTAGAGTTTGTTATACAGTGGAAAGGAGAATCCAGGCATAGTCAGACACACATTCTAAACTTTAGGAAAACTGATTTTAGTAAACTTAAGGAAATACTGGGGGTGATCCCATGGTCAGCAATACTAAAAGAGTAGGGAGTTCAAGATGGATGGGAGTTTCTAAAAAAGGGAGATACTGAAGGCACAATTTCAAACAGTTCCAATGAGGAAGAAAAATGGAAGATGTCTCAAGAAACCAGGATGGATGACTAAGGAACTTTCAACTGAGCTAAGTTTTAAATGGAACATGTATAGGAAATGGAAAAAGGGGGAAATCACAAAAAAGGAATTCAAAGAAATAGCAGGCATGTGCAGGGATAAAGTCAGAAATGCTAAAGTGCAGAATGAACTCAGGCTTGCTAGAGAGGTTAAGAACAATAGAAAGGTATTTTTTGGATATGTCTGCAGCAAAAGGCAGAATTACTCAACACTTTCTTTGCCACAGTCTTCTCAGAAAAGGCAAAGGGTGCTCAACCTGAGGATAATGGAGCAGAGGACAGAATAGGGGAATTTCAGCACAAAATAAGTAAAGAGCTAGTACAGGAATACCTGTTTAACCTAAATGAATTTAAGTCTCCAGGACCAGATGAACTACATCCAAGGGTATTAAAAGAACTGGCAAATGTAATATCGGAGCCATTGGCAATAATCTTTGAAAACTCCTGGAGAACCGGAGAAGTCCCAGCAGACTGGAGGGCAAACGGTTCTCCCATCTTCAAAAAGGAAAAAAAAAAGAGGGAACCCAACAATTCATCCCGTTAGTCTGACCTTAATACCAGGAAAGATTCTGGAGCAGATCATTAAAAAGAGAGTCTGTGAACATCTAGAAAGCAATGCCATATCACGAAAAGTCAACACGGGTTTCAGAGAAAGAAGTCTGCCAGACAATCTTATCTTTCTTTGATAAAAGTACCACCTTGGTAGATGAAGAGAATGCTTGGATTAATATCTTGATTTCAGTAAGGCCTTTGACAAAGTTCCCCATGCATTCTTACAAACAAGCTTGTATGTGGGCTAGACAAGGCAACTGTAAGTGGATTTGTAACTGGTTGACCGGACGAACCCAAAGTGCTCAACATGGCTCCTTTCATCCTGGAGAGAAGTGACAGTGGGGTCCCACAGGGCTTCTGTCCTGGGCCCAGTACTGTTCAACATTTTTATCAATGACTTGGAGGAAAAATTGGGGAACACTTATCAAATTTGCAATGACACCAATTAGAAGGAATAGCTACTACTCCAGAGGACAGGATCAAAATTCAAAATGACCTGAATAGACTAGAAAGCTGGGCCCCAGCTAACAAATGAACTTCAACCGGGAGAAATGTAAGGTACTGGACTTAGGGCGAAAAATGAAATGCACAGTATAGGATGGGAGACATCTGGCTTAAGGAGACACATGTGAAAGGGATCTAGGATCCAAGTAGACCTTAAGTTGAACATGAGTCAACAGTGCGATACGGCAGCTAACAAGGCCAATGCGATTTTAGGCTGGCATCATAGAAGTATAGTGTCCAATCAAGGGAAGTAATAGTGCCACTCTATTCTGCTTGGTCAGGCCCCACCTGGAATATTGTGTCCAGTTCTGGGCGCCACAATTCAAAAAGGTCATTGAGAAACTGGAGCGTGTCCAAAGGGGGCGACTAAAATGATGAAGGGTCGGGAAACCATGCCCTATGAGGAATGACTTAGGGAGCTGGGGATGTTTAGCCTGGAGAAAAGAAGGTTAAGAGGTGATATGATAGCCCTGTTTAAATATTTGAAGGGATGTCATATTGAGGAGGGAGCAAGCTTATTCTGCTGCTCCAGAGACTAGGACCTGGAGCAATGGATGCAAGCTGCAGGAAAAGAGATTCCACCTCAACATTAGGAGGAACTTCCTGACAGTAAAGGCTATTCGACAGTGGAACACACTTCCTCGGAGTGTAGTGTTCACCTTGGAGGTCTTCAAATGGAGGCTGGATGGCCATCTGTTGGGGATGCTTTGATCTGGATTTCCTGTATGGCAGGGGGTTGGACTGGTTGGTCTTTGCAGTCTCTTCCAGCTCTATGATTCTATGATTCTAGAGTTGGATAACCAAGGTGTTCTGTCCCATTAGGAACTTTCCATTCAAGGAAGTGAGGAATGCTTCTGTGAAAAGAGCTAATCTCTCCAGTAAATTGAATGGAGAAATCCACTGACACACGTTTCTTCTATGTGCACTGTAGAGGCTGTGCAGACCGGCAAGAAAACTGGCATGGGGGTAGAGTTGGAGTGTAGCGTGCATATGCCACATGCTCAGGCTCTGCCCCCAGGCCAGCATGAAATCGCGTGCCACATGACACAGTCCCAAAGGGGCAACATAAAGCTTTTTTGCAGCCCCTTTTTGAGCCCATGCCAGGTTGGGAATGCGACATGTGGTTACCACTGCCCTGATCTGGCTGTAAAAGGAGTGGTCTGCATAGCCTCTATACAGTCCCTAAAGAGCTTTGGGTCAGGATATTAGATTTAAGGAGTCAAGATAATGTATTTATAATCCATCGGTTTCAGTTGTACTTGATGGTGGAAGTTTCTTCCAGCTGTGATTTGCAGTCATCTCTTTCTGTTGTGAACAATGCATTTATTTTATGGCTGCAGAACTCTAGTGATAGCGAAAAGGAGAGGGATATAGAAGAAAGGAAGGCACTGGTATGAGAGACAATAGCATCTAGGGGAATGGAATCAAAGCTTTGTTAGTCCTGGGATGGAAGTGAGGAATCAGGCTCCTTCCCAAGTAAGGTGAAGGTTTCCAATGGCTGCTTGTAGGCCAGAGCAGCTGCAGCAAAGAGACCTCTCAGCCAAGAACAAGGAGGCAGGCAGGAACTGATACAAGGATTGTAATTAGGAGCCAAAAGCAAGGAGAATTTCTGTTTATCAGCAAGAGTGAGAAGGTGACCTGGAAGCATTAATATTTAATATTGGTAAGTAGTTGCAGAGGAGCCAGCATTGTGTAGTGGTTTCAGCATTGGGCTCTGACTCTGGAGACCAGGGTTTGAATGCCCATGTAGCCATGGAAATCCAGTGGATGACCTTGGGGATGCCACACACTTTCAGCTGCAGAGAACCCTGTGACAATTTCACCTTAGGGTTGCCATAAGTCAGAAACAACTTGAAAGCACACAACAACAAATAGGAGCAAATTAATAGAGGAGTGTGGGTGGAGTACAATGGAAGACAATTAAGGAACAAAGCATCCAATAGTTTTTCTTCTGAGGTGAGAATACAGTGAGAAGGTAGGGACATAAAGAAATCATTCAAGCTTGGCTGAAAAAAAATACTTTTTGCACAACTCCTCCCATAGTGACAACACTCTAGGAGATCCAAAAATAACTGTCCCAACTGTCTCAATCACAAATTATGGTCCAGGATGCTATGTGATCACTTTTAACAGGAAGATACCATGGCCCTCTGAAGTCCTATTTTAGCCAGCATAGTCATTCTGTACCTCCAGAGCCTTCTGTCACAATTCACACATATGTCTTTAACCTGTAGTCTACAATTATATGATTACATTCTTTTCTTCCTCCAAGAACCCATAGCATGGAAAGTCTTTGTCATGAGCTAAAGTATTAATTCCACATGGCCCAGCACATGCACAGATTGTTTTGTAACAACAGCAATTTCTGCAAATACTGAGGTCATTTAAAAAGGCATTTGCAAGTATAAGATACTGAGAAAGGAAATGCTTTGTCTGCTCCTGCAGAGATTTAGTGTCATAGGAAGGCCCAAAGGCTAATACCACCATGTGTTATTAAAGTGTTGTTAAAGAAATAGGGGCAGGAGATAGAGAAAAAAAACAAGCATAAATTATGCAGATGAAATCAGAATAAATAGACTACATTGCTAGTTTGTAGAAAATGTCAAACAGCAGACAGAATATGGGGAAACAGAAGAGAAAATAAGTGGAGTATATAATATACAGTATTTGGTAGCAGCAAAGTAACTGAAGTTACAGATAGTGTCGCTAGCAAGTGCTGTTAAAACTAGAGCTATTTAACCTGGACATTAGTAAATAGTACTCTTCATTACTCAGCAGTCCTAGACTGTGAACTTTATCGCACTGCGTTCCTTCCATGCGTTCTGAGCACGGAACGGAAGGAGCAGGAATGAGTACGGAACGAGTGGGGGACGGATTTTACCGCACGCATCCATCCCTCATTCGTTCCGTTCCCCCTCTCTTCCGTTCTTAATCCGTTCCAGAGGGGGAAATTTTTGAGAACTGTTCTGAACAGTTCTCAAACAGCGTCCCCTCTGGAACGGAATGGGCAGGGAAGAGAGGGGGAACGGAACGAGTGAGGGACGGGTGTGTGCGGTAAAATCCGTCCCCCAGTCGTTTCCGTTTCCTGCCGGGCCGGGCCGAGAACCCGGTGCGATAAACTTCTGTGTGTCTGCTTCTCATGAGACATCTACAATAGAATATTGCATTTACAGGATATTGAAATAAGGAGCAGGAAATCAGCCAGAAAGAATGACTTCACACTCAAGGCAGGAAGAGCCCTTAGATTTGTACTTCAGTTATATGACAGAAAATTGGTCATGATAGAGGGAAATTATGGAACACATCTCACAGGTTCTGAGATCATAGGTAGCTGTCTGGGATCCCTTCTGGGAGAAAGGAGGCATATAAATGAAATAAATAAAAAAGGTGACCTGAAGAGCAAAACAAAACAAAACATCACCATTGATGATCTCCATAACTCACAAGGGCAGGGAAACAAAAACAGAAATAGCATTTACAAGGCTTGAACATACTGCACCCCATGCAAGAACATCTCTAGACAAAAAAAGCTTCATGTGTGTGTGTATGCATATGTGCATAGGTAGTCTCAGGAGAATTGGTAACACACTTAGGCCTAACAGCAAGAGCCTGTGAATTCCTTGATGCAATGGTATGATAAAAGAAAGCATCCTACTGGGATTGAACGCCAAATAAATATAAATGAAATTATTACAGGAAGAAAATTTAAATTTAGGACTTGCATTGTATATAGCAAGCACTTTTGAGATGCCAATAAATATATATGCTGATCTTGCAAAGCAGACCTATAGAGGTGGATGCAGTTTGAGTTATCAAGGAAGTGGATAAGCCAACACTACAGGCTAGTTTTACAGGACTATGAGAAAACATGGGGGGGAAAAAAAACAGGACAGCCCAGAATTTGCCTGAATCCCAGTGATCTCACTCAGGCCATAGTGAGGGAATTTACCACATTAGAGAATATCCTATAAAATATTTTGAAAGATACATTTTTTAGTCTGCTAATGCGCAATCGGGTTTCTGGTAGCTACTTCCTGATGAGGGAAATGATTTGCTAACCACTTTTAATTCACCATTTGTAATATGGAGATCCACTACAGTGCATTTTGAAAATTCATCTGCACACAAGATCTTCCAGGAGAAGGCACATGAAGTTCTTGAGAACAGCAAGGATGCAAATTAAATGTAAGGTACTACAGTGACGTGCACAAATATAGGATGGGTGACTTGTGGCTTGAAAGCAGTACACTTGAAAATGATTTAGGGGTCTCAGTAGACCACAAACTAAATCAACAGCCTCAAATGATGCATCAGGCCAAAAAGGCAATGCAATTCTCACCTGTATCTGCAGGATCACAGCATCCAGACTGAGAGAAGTATCATTGGCATTCACTTTGGCTTGGGTCAGATCTTACCTGGAATATTATGTCCAGTTCTGGGCACCACAATTCAGGAAGGTTGGTGATCAGCTGGAATGTGTCTAGAGAAATATAACCAAGATGATCAAAGATCTGGAAACCAAACTTTATGAGGAATGCCTTAGGGAGCTGGTTATGTTTAGCTTGGAGAAGAGAAGACAAATTATAGCCATGTTTAAATATCTGCAGGGACGTCACATAAAAGGTAGAGTGCACTTATTTTCTGCTTCTCCAGAGACTAGAACATGAACCAATGGGTTTAAGTTGCAAGAACAGAGATTCCACCAAAATTCAGTAGGCCCTTCCCATCCACTGGGATTAGGTTCCAACTCCTGCTCACTGGCAGATGGGGAAAATGTAAGAGTGGGTGTCTATTACTCATACCAACTCATACCACACCTACCACAAAACATTACAAAGTGGCTGGAATGAAAAAGTTTGTACAGTAATTTTCATGTGCATTTTTAAATATTGGGGTCATGGTCTTTAGATTGTTTAAAGTTACAGTAAACATAACTGGGGAAGTATTTTTTAAAGTAATTGTTTTGGTTTGTGGAATTCAAATACTTTCATGCCAAATAGTCATCGGTAATATGACTACCAATGCACATTTGACCTCGAGCTGCTCTGCACACAATCCCCCTCTTGAAAAAAATATCTCCTTAATTGCTTGCATTAACACCCTGAAGTTCTGGGAGAGAAGATACAGAAACCTTGGTTTTATTTTCCCAAGGAAGCAATTACAAAACTAGGTTAATATGAAATCAAGTTGTTTGCAAATGCAACGGTTTAAAGTTTGCCTCTAGGGAAATCAGGCTAAAATAGGGCATTCTCTACCACTTGGATCTTTGCCAGTCGGCCAACTCCACCTATGCTATAAATCAGATCATCAATTACAAGCTAGCTGGAAACATGGCACATGCATTTAATTCAACTTGTTTACCAGGGAGTTATTTTTTTTTGGGGGGGGGGGAATGAGATGGTTACTGTGTACATGAGAAATAATATTGTCCTTTGTGTTCACCTTACAGATTAAGCTGCTAGAGACTGAACCTCCTCTTCATAACTGAGGCAGTTATAACTTTCAAACAGAACTGAACACTCACTATTCACAAACAGGATTTTCCCCCTTCTTCTTTTTTTCTATTTCTTTTTCTTTAAATTGTATTAACATAACTCTAAAATTGCATTAAAAATCAAAATAAAAAACCCTAAAGGCATGCTGGGTAGGACATATGGCAGGAAAGTGGGGTTAAATGGGTGTGCAGAAGAGAGCATAAGGGATTGTTGATGGCAGAAACAGTCCCGGTTGCTTTATTGTAGAGACATGTGATAAGGAAAGCTCCCAAACTGGTATGTTTGTGTTTTCATTCATTAATGCAATTATGGTGAGCAAGGCTTGTGTCCTAATGTTTTACATCTCCACAGACCAAAGCCTTACATACTTCCAAACTGGCCCTGATAATGTCAGTCTGAAGATATTGCTGAGTTATTCCTTCTTTTCTATTCCATTTTTAAAAAACAATGCAAGGAGACAAATGGAAGAAATGAGTGGGGATCTCAGAAAGGATCTCACAAGTGGAGATTGCTAATGCCTGGACCCATCCCTTTTCCAAAAATTCTGTGAATGAGATAGGTTGATTGCATAGTAAAGACATTTTCATATTTGGTCAGGTAGGTTGCGGTCTCAAGAAATGTTTTCCCTTTGTTAAAAAATGACAAAGAAAAATGCCAGAGTGACAACAAACAAACAAACAACCTCCCAATACTCCTCGCCAAATGGATATCAGTAATGACTCTACAGTTATGGGATCATGGGTTGGACTGGATATTGCTTACCCATTTAGAAGAAAGGACAAACACACGAAAACATGAGATGACCCCAGAGGGCTTGTAATTCAACAACATATGAAAAACCAGGAGCCCGACCTTTGTTCTAAAGAAACAGAATGGGTTAAACTGTTTTTCTGCAATCCACATGTGAAAATTAGAAGATTACTATGACTGTCCTTCATATTTGTTATTTTTCTCATTACTTCTGATTATTCTTTCTACATACTCTGCTCCACCACAGTTGTTGACAAACCTTGTCCTCAGCCCAATTGTTAGTCTCAGTTAGAGTAGAACCATTTGAAAATGGAGAAATTGATAGCTCAGCACTCACATAAATTTAATTGATTAAATAAATCTACTCTACTTGGATTTAGCAATGGAGTTTAGTCCCCTGACTGTAAAAAAATGTTAGTGAATGAAGGAAGCTGTTTGCAAGCCATTACATATTTGGTTTGAGAGGATTACTTATTTGGTGTGAGCCACTGGTAGGATAAAGTTGGGAGTATAGGCTTTAGATCAGCAGCAGATAACCACAGAGGGCAAAGCAGCACTCTTCTCCAAAATCCCAAAAGTTTGCTAGCAAGTGAAAAATGAAGTGGGGGGGGGGGGGGGCCAGTTTCAGTCATTGTTTTTCAACTTTCTTTTTTGGAATATTTTTTTCAGCGAGTAAGATATCTCTTTTGATGGTATAGGTTCTTGAACCACATAGTGATTGTTGCTGCAATGGAAGAGGCTGAAAGGGAAGGGCCAGTTAACCCCTCATGTGCCCCTTTTCTCCTGATCTCTATGATTTAACCACATCAACCTCAGTACAGTGTGACCATTGCTGGTCATCTTAGAGCCAGGTAGGAAGCCCCCCCTTCTTTACTTTTTTTCTTCTTCTCTATCTTATACTGCAACTGTTGGGACCTTGACAATTGTCATGTGGTGGTGCTGATAACTAGGGTTCCATCTGTCAGGTAATGGGAGGAGATGATATCAGATAGATGTACACCTTGGCACCCCATGTGGTGGAGGATTGGGCTCTGGAACTGTCTCCATGGGACATGGGACCAGGGGACTTGTGAAAATGTCTGAACTTGGGGATGATCTGTGGGTTTATTCTCTCTCTTATAAAGTTGTGGGGCTTGGGAGAAAGCCCAAGATCCCCTTCCAAAATGACCATCCAAGATAACAGCCAAATTCTTTGGATTGTCTTTGGGTCTAGTGTTTCACCCAAGGGTAGCTGGGGAGGTGTCACAGGTAGACATTTGTGCCTCAGTTAAACATACACCTGATTGCTTCCCCCATTTGTTTGCTCAGCCCTGGGTCTTAAATATTTAACTAGGTTTTAGGTCAATAAGATGCCCCTTGTTTAAAACCAAAAAATTATGTCTGGTCTCATTATTCCATTATTGGTCAACAATATACCACCAATGGATACTTTCAGGTGTGGCTTTGGACTAATTGTTGGCAATTTTCAGTCCCTGTTGGGTTTTTTTTGTTTGTTTGTTTTTTGTGGGGGATGCAGAGTTATTATGGGATTTGATACAGGTTTGGAAGGAGCAGAAAAATCCTCCAGGGGCTAGTCTAGAAGATTAAAATACTCCTCATCCCAGTTGTATAGAATGTGATCTGACCACATATGATTCACAGGGATTCGACTTTATTGTGAGGTGGGGACTCCTTAAACTCTGCAGAAAAAGGTCTCATGGTTTTTGCCAGAATGTGTGGCCAACTGTCTGCTTCCCATTGATTTGGGTGCCTATGGATTTTTGGCAGAGAGAGGGTGAATAGATGCAAATAGATGTGAATTTGCACAGGCAAGTGAAGACAATAAACCATCATGCAGATGTGTGAAAATTTGCAACAATGCACATTATACACTTAAATGTAGACTAATCCTGGGTGTCTGAATATAGCCCATGGGCTACACTTTGTCAAACCCTGATCCAAATGCTACAGGGATCTACATTGCAATCTATAAGTGAAATTCATACTTCTTTACTTTGAAATTAAGCCCCATTGATTTCAGCAGGGCATATTACAAATTATATATGTAAATGATTACAAAATTGTACTTTCAGGCTGGAGAAACAATATAAACCTGTTCTGAAAACTAGCATGAGGTGAATTATATTGTATTGTACTGATATCATAGCTTTCTCACAAGCAGGACTCAAGGTGAATAATCAAATATAAAATTATTTGAATTTTAAAAACAAAAACCACTGGTCATGAAGATAATACAATAAAACTAATGTTTTGCCATCAATTATTTACCTTCCTTGAATCCCATTGTGGGAGAAAAGTGGGATATAAATCCTTGAAATAAATAAAATAAATATTTGCTAGCTATTAGTGTGCTAATACGTAATGACAACATTTGCAGTATGTTTTTTCAAACCTTCTTTTGTTGTTTTCTTCACTACTCATTACACTGCTGTCACAAAAACAATGACAGAGGTTTAAAGAAATATACAGTGTTTCTAATTGTTTCCAAAATTTTACTGTGGTGTTTTGTTTTAAAGTTTCCTCTAGCCTTTGTTGCAATAGAAATCTTAAATTCAGTTTACAGAAGTCAGCTTACATCTTTCCAATGAGCAAGTTTCTCTTACCACAGTGCAATATTAACTGAATTATTGCTGACAGCATCCATGGCTAGTAGGAAGGATGAAATCTTCTAAGCTGCTTTCTTTTCCCCAGTGTCTGAAATAAATATCCAGTGCTCAAAATTCTTTCTTTGCTGTGAGTTCCTCAAACACTGTTTATAATATTGCCCCAAGATCTTCTCTACCTTAGGGTCTCAGCACACAAGCAATGGATCTGTGTGCATTGAAAATTCAGTAAGGAATATTTCCTCTAGCAAAGGAAAGGCTACAGCAAGCTATCAGATGGGTTCCTCGTGAGAACAGTATCTCTTGGGATGCTATGGAAGTGTCATAGAAAATTCATAAATTGATATCCTGAGGACATTGCAATCCCAGCTTCTACACATATCTTATTTTGCCACAACGTCTTACTTCCAAAGAAAGAATGTACAGTTAAGATAAAGAAATGGTAAAAATATTGAACACAAAATAATCTTGAAGTTGACTAGCAGCTCACTAGAACAGTTTTGGAGTCATGGAAGAATTTTCCTGAGGCCAAAATGGCTACAACATCATTGCTTCACAGGAAGCTGTTTTATATTGAGTTAGAGCCTTGAACTATCTAGCCTTGTATTGTCAATTCAGACTACCCACATTCTTCAAATTTTCAGACAAGATTCTTCCTTAGCTCTACCTGTACAGGTGTAATACCTTTCTAACCTACTGCTTCTGGTTTGTGAAAAACTCAGGTTGTTCTTTCTTTCTGATTTGGGGTTGTTTCTGGTAATTTCTGGTTTGGATATTGCTAGTTTACTTAGATTTGGATGAAAGGTCTAAGAATTAAGGCATACTCTTCAAAAGGTTAAAAGGCAATAGGACACCATTTTTTCCACTGATAGGGAGAAAGGCTTGGGTGACAGAGACTGAAAAACACAGTCTCTGCTAGATTGGTTTTCAGGGGTTGCTGTCTGTGACTTACCAAATGTTCTCATTCAAGACACACTAAGATCTCATCCACAGTGTATGTCTTTCCAAATCCCTAGTGGAATTAGCTCCCTTGAGTCACATTATTGCAGAAGTCTCATTATTTTGGTTGATTGTTGTGGCAGCTGAGGTCCCAATCCGGTCGGGAAAGGGCCGGATATAAGCCGCCCCAAAAGGGCGGTCTGTAACGCGCCTAGTTATCCCATTACTAACTTTTTACCTATCCTGGGCTGTAGTTCCCTTACTGTAAAGTTTATTCTATTGTCACTGGTTAGAATACAATATTCCTTTTGGGAGAAGACTTAGGCAAAGAAGGTATTAAATAGTTTAGAATTATCTCTGTCCCCTGGAAGCATTTTGCCATCTTCTCTATGCAGTAATTCAAACATATTTACAAAAGTTTCCCCTCTTTTCACAAATTCTTCAGCAGATGGTTGAAAGTGCTGACCTATTTATTTACAACAATAGATAAACAATTTATTTGATTATGTTAAATAGGCCAGGGAAAGTCAGTTCAGAATGAGGTAGATGGTTCCTTCCCTGTATTGTCCTCCCTTTGAACAAATCAGTTGCCTGAAATCATATAATAAATGTGTTGTTATAATACTGTTGAAACAGTAATAGAGTCAGATGGTAATGTTTGCAAACAGTCTGGAGCCAAATAGTAAAAATTAAAAAAATCGGCATTTAAGGATTTTTTTAAGGGAGTGGGAGGCAACAGGTCCTACACATCCTAAAAATGCGAGTTTCACTCTGAACAAATTCAGACTCTGAACATTCATGGATACACATTCAGTTCAGCTGAACTGTGTCACATGGTAAATGAGAAAGTACATTTTCTCTTCTTGGCAACATTGCACTGATTTAATTTGCTTTTCTCAGAGATAATTTGTATATTAATAAACTGATTTTTTTTTACATTACTGCAAATGTGCACCACTTAAAACTATGATAACTGCTACCTTGCTACATAAAGCATTAAAAATTTGCCACACAGGGTGGGTTGTCAGCACTTTTGTTTGCAATCAGCCTGGCCTTTCTCTCTCCCTCCCTCCCCCCCAGCACATGCATTTGTACTTAGCTTCACAATGTGAAAAGAAGGGGAAATAGATATTTTTGTGCAAATTGCACAAGGCACATCAGGGGAAAGGTGTTTGCTGCCTTGCAGTTACACTGTAGACAAGAACTCCTCTGGAGGATGCACCATTAAAATACTCCTAATTCTATTCAAATATAATGTAATACTCTATAAACTGTTTGGAGGAATTTGGGCTTTTTGCAAGGAGTGGACTCCTCAAATTCCACAGAGAAAGGAATCACATTTTTACCAAAGTATCTGTGTATATCCATGAGTATCTGGAAGGATGTGCATTATCAAACATGTGACCGTCTGTCCACTTGTCATGATTTCACATGGCTGCACATTTTCAGAAGAGGGAGGTCTAATAGATTGAATCTGTGCAGGAAAGTGAAGACAATTAAGCCCTGGTGTGAATGTGTGAAAATTAACATTATACACTTATGTGTAGACCATTCCCTGTGGACAGGCTGTCTCCCTGTGTTGCTGTCTCAAACATGAACAAGATGCTGTGAACATTTCTTCATATTCCCCTACCCTAGCTGGGTATAAAAGAACACGAGCCTCTTCCGTTCTCAGTGATAAACATTTTTGCCTTGATTTCTCCACACATTTGAGAAACTTTTATATTATAGGCCTCTTGATGATGGCAGAAACAGGAGAGACCTTGAAGCCTTTGAATTAAATATGATCTGAATTTACAGCTGGGTGAAGGATGAAAGATTAATAGGGTTTTCTTTCACTGTGCTGTAAATCTGAAACTCTGGTGCCAGCTCTGGTGGTAAATTTCAAGCACGGAACTCCTAGTCTGAGCAAGCAGAGTGCACCAGGTTGCCATTATAAACCTGTAGCACAGAATTATTTCAGTACCAGCTTATGTGAGGAAGAAATTCAAGGACAAATCATGTTTAGGTATAATCCTCCCCTATGCTTTGAATTCTTGATACTACAAAACTACACCCAGCCCTTGATTTATCCAGTCCTGTTCTCTGTTCTTGACCTAATCTTGATGCCACCAAATTCTCTATATTTTGCAGCTAGTAAAAATCTATACCATTTCCCCCTCTCACCTTCATTATTGAGGTATCTCACTAATTACATGCAAAGTATACTTTTTACAATGTGCTTTTTGGAGATCAGTTCTTGTATTACCAAATTTGTTGTTATAACCTTGTCCGATAAGTAACCAAGCAGGAAGCTTGTCTATAATGCACTCAAGGGCATGCAAATCAAATATGCAAGGGATGGTCAGGGGCAAACCTCCTCTGAAGCAACTTGCCAAGAAAACCCCATGATAGGCTTATTTTAGGGTTGCCATAATTCAGAAACAGTTTGAAGGCAAGTGTTTTAAACACCAGAAATCACAGCAGTTAGGACCACAATTAACAGAGTATGCCCGGAATGAATTATAAATCAAAATAAATGAGTAATGTGTATGAATGTGTGTGTGTGTAGTATCAAAATGTAGTAGTAACAAAACAACAGTAAAATATACAAAAATACCATATATTAACAGATTTCAGCATGAAGAAAAAAGCTGTTGTTTCAATACTATTGCTATTCAATACTGCTTATACTTACAATGGAGAGCATTCACTGTATATGCTGTGAGGTTGCCCTGCTTGTATCAGCTGATAATGGTTATCACTAACCAGAACGGGATAATTTTAATTGGCTCTTTCTTATTTACTTGGCATTTAATTCTAGCAATATTGTTGTGATTAAATGCTATCACCTGTCTTGACCTATCTGGATGAAGCAGGCTAGAAACCTAAATGGTATGCGTAGAAATGAGAGTACTAATGGATGGAGGGACAAGTTACAATCTTAAATCCTGTTAGTTGTGCACTAGTGCTGATTGATTAATATATTCCAGCTTCTCAACTCTGGCCAATTTTTATTATTTATATAAAAGTTTTTAGGCCACTGTTGAGTAAAGTTATCAGAACAGTATACAGCTACAGTAATAAAATATGTGAAGCCATAGTTAAAATAACAGAGAAGAACAACTGCATAAAATACCCCACACACCATTAAACTTTGGTAAAGAAGACAAGGCTATCATTTCATTGATATTACTGTTAAAAAAAGCCTAACACATAAATAAAAGTGTATATTCCCAGTGCCAAATAACATCATAGCTGTCACTAGGTGATCATCCCTTTGGGGACTTTGGGGGGGGGGTCAGAGGGGGTTTCAATGACCACCATTTGGAGCTGTAAAGGCTGTATGTGGCCCATGAGTCAAACTTTGTCCACTTCTACACTGACATGACCTTTTAAAAATCATTTATTTATTTATTCTCTGTGGAGGATTCCTCTTTATATTCTGGCAGCACTATCTATTGGTCAGTATTTCTTTATTGCATAATAAGGATGTTTCTGTACAATATCTTTCTGGCAACAAGCCTACCTAGATCTGACATACTATCTGGATCCCATTTATGGTGTTATTTCTATAGCTGAGGACTTCAGGAGACCAGTGAACCTGAACTAATCATTATTAAAAATGTTATTTGCCTGAACAAGGCATGGATTTGTTCAGGTTCTGATTGCAAACGTTTACTTTCAATATGTTTCTGGGGAGAGGTGATTCTAAATCCTTGTCTGGCATACATGCCAACTTGACAATAGTGAATGTAATGAATTTGTACAATGTACAACATGAACAATCCTCTTCTTACCAATACAACTATTGTATGGATTCCAACTGATGTAGGTTTGGATTGCAAATATAGGGTTTATATTTTCAACATTATCTATGATCCTACTTTAAAAACAAAACAAAACAATAGTCCAGTTCTTTTCTGCACTGGAAGAATTAGAGCTAAACATGCTGAAAGTGAAATAGCATAGGTGATGGTTATGAGGTAGAAATAGATTTGCTAATACAAAGAGCTAGACTAAGTTGTGTAAGGAGTCTGGAAAAAGTTGATGAGTACAAAATTCTAAGAAAATGATATGCAAGTGGGTTATATAGGCTGTAAACTTAAGATTTTAATTATACTATTATTAGTCTCCTACTAATTTTGCTAGTACTGCTGATTTACTTTAGGGCTAAATGTTGGGAAAAGCAGGTCCTTTTTCTATAACTTTGTGATTTTCCCATCATTCTGTATCAGGAGCCAGGTGTGAGTATGCTAGGAAAAAAAAGGATCACAGTGTTTATGCAACTGTGTTTGACTCCAAGCAACTGGAAGAATGTGGTGGAGTTCATTCAGATTAATCCCTTTCTGTATTTCATGCTGGCTAGGTGAAAAATGCAGACAAGGTAATTATCACAACATTTTGTGCTGAAGCTTCCAGCCTCTCTCCTTGTGGGAACTGGAACAGTTGGTGGAATGTGAGAAATGTAGAAGCAAACAGATGCAAGCTGAGTGAGCCAGCCATAGACCATTCCAGTAAAACAGTGAGTTCTGAAAACACCTGCTAAGGGAATGAAGAGCCCAGACTTTCTCTTGTGAACTTTGACATTTCTCATAACATATCCATACAAAAGTGCAGAGGGTTGTCTTCCCTTATTTGCCCTTGACCTGGAAATGATTAGACCATACGGCAATATTGATTGCCATATTTCATCTGTGGAGACATTGACCAGATGTGCCCATTCACCTGTCTACCCTTTGGTCTTAAAATGGACTGAGCTTTCTAATTAGAGCAGAAAATGAGTCTTGAGAAGGAACAGATGGCAGCAAGGTGTGAGCAAAGATCTGAAATAGTCACAGGCTATTTTCTAACAGCCTCTATCTGGTCCCAGAGGAAATGTCCTACTGCTTTCTCATATCTATCATGAGGCAGAAGGTCATGGTGAGAACCTGAAAAGTGATGGGAGCCAGAGTTTATTTCACATAATCTGGATGGTATGAAAACCACATTTTATTTTCTGTTATTTCACAACAGATTCTATAGTTAATACCTGAACATTTCCAGGTGTATTCTGCCTTGTCTGGTAGGATTATTCTGTTCAAGGTGGGCTGATATTCAAATTACAGTCAGATAATTCCTCATATGTAAATGATAATGAGGCAGATAGCTTCCTTCTTTCATTTCTATAGTATTCCTTTTAATCTGAGTTCAATTTTTGGATGCTTTTTGGATGGAGAAAGCAGAATACACTGTAATTGTCTCTCTTAAATTGCAACAACACAGAAAGGGACTTGCACAGACATTAGTTAACCATGCTTTCTTCTTCACATTTGTTTCTAACAAGCAACTCAAAGTTCCACCACATTATTTGCTTTTCTAGCCAGAGATATTTACCAAAGGGCTTTGAGTGTGTGTAGCTACATTTCATTTCTTAGTTAAATTCTTGCAAGCAAGGTGCCAAGAGACTAGGCATTAGAGAATATGTGGGGCTGCATTTAGGATGCCAAATTTTGTAATCCAGCCTCGCTGCAGGTCCTGTAGCATTTAATAATCTTGAACATCACCAGTGAGAATAATTAAAACAGCCTCCTTTGTTTTAATATTCATTGAATACAGATCCCATGTTTGATTCTCTTGGTCACTTCATCCATTGATTCATGTTAATCTGTGACAGAAGTGTTCTCCAGTGATTTGATAGTGTTAAAAAATAATATAATTTGTGAATAAATGGGGAGACTTTGCAATGAAAAAAAACAAACCCAGTACTGATTAGATAGACAGAGACCACCTTTCTTTTTTTCAGTGTAATACTTCATCCCATTTGCCTGAAATTACAGTGTAACATCAAGAGAGGATGGCTTCTAGTACTTGCAACAACAACTACTACTATTACTTCTATTTATATCCTGCCCCACCCCACTTGGGACTCAAACAAGCTCACAATTTAAAAGGTTTTAGCCTGCCAATGGAAGGACAACAAGAAGGGGAACATTTTCACTTCCCAAGAAGGGAGTTCCAGAGTCTAGGGGCAGCCAGCGAGAAGGTCCTCTTTCATGTCCCCACCAACAGTTCCTATGATGGTGTTGGGGCTGAGAGAAGGGCCTTTCTGGATGATCTCCGAGCCCAGGCTGGCTCATACAGAGAGACATGGTCTGGAAAACAATTGGAACCAAGCTATAACTTTTAAAAACAATTTAGTTATAAGGGATTCGGATGAAAAGAAGAATGCTTCTAATATTTATTTTCAACCACTCAATATCAGTCATTGTAATATGTTATAATAAATCAGCACATAAGATGAGCTAGAATCTAGGTGGAGTCATTGATGTGACCACTGAGCTATTCATGTTGTAAACCGCTATGATCTATGTAGGAATAGCGGTATATAAATAATTTTTCATTCATTCATTTCATTCATTCATATTAGAAGAGGTTGTGTGACTTTGAAGAATACAGTTTTGTGTGCCAAAAAGCAGAAATGGGGAAAGGTTCTCTTTTTATTCACAGATCTTTCACTTTTGCTATTTTGCAGTTGGTATGTAAAGTAGTGGTGTGGACCTTTTGTCAATGGAGTAGCAACAACTGTGTGCCCATTAATAGATTGGATGCTTTCATTGGGAGTTATTGGTTTCTGCATTAGACTGTTTCTCTGGAGACAAGGGTTCAGATCCCTGCTCAGCCATGGAAAGCCCCTGGGTGACCTTGGGCAAGTCACATGCTCTCAGACTCAGAGGATGGCAATGGCAAACCCTCTCTGAAGAAAGTTACCTGCACCAAATGCAAGTTATTAGCCCTCTTGAAAGATAAAGTCAAGCATCTGGAGGCCCAGGTATCTACACTTCAGCATCTTAGGGAGCAAGAGGTTTTCCTGGACAGAACGGACTGGATGGTCTTGGGCAGGAAACACACAGAGGAGGTTGCTGGGGAGAAGGAGGTCACTTCACATAAAATGGAGATGTTTGGAGGAATGTCACACACAGAGATAGCATTCTGTGAGATTGCAGCTACAGAATCAATTTGAAAGTCTATCTCTTATCAGCGATGATGAGGAACAGCAGCAGGACAGATGTCAGGACCAGAGCAGGAGAGCCTGAGAGTACCACCATGGGGAACAGCCACTGCTAAGCCTTGGAGGAAGTGGTGGGGGATTCCTTGCTGAGGGGCACAGAAGCAGTGGTTTGTGGGCCTGACAAGATGTCTCAGGAGATGTGTTATCTCCCTGGGGCAAGGATCCAGGATGTGACAGAGAGGCTGACAAGACTTGTCAAGCATACTGATCATTACCCCTTCCTTTTGGTCCATGTGGGAATCAATGATACTGCAAGGATCGGGGTAGGAAGCTGAAAGAGCTGGATGCACAGGCTGTCATCTTATCTCTTCTCCCAATTAAAGGGCATGGTCCAGGAAGGGAGAGGAAAACATCAGATATAAACAACTGGCTCTGCAGATGGTGATCAGAGAATGATTTGGATTCTTGGATAATAGTCTGCAGTTCCATGAGAGGGGACTTCTGGCAAGTGATGGGTTGCATCTCATGCCACTTGGCAGAAACATTTTTGCCAATAGTCTCAAAAATTTGATCAGGAGGGCTTTAAACCGAGTTATGTGGTGAAGAGATACAGTACACTGGAAGGCAAAAGGGCTGGAGAAAATAGTCAAACTGTCATAGAGGGAACAATGCAAACTGTGCAAGGACCCAACAGTGGAAGGCAAAAACAAAAACAAAACAAAAAAACTTGCACAAGCAGCAATTAAAGGGGACACATGGTCTTACATGTCTCTACATTGATGCACAGAACATGAGAAATAAACAAGATGAACCTGAACTCCTAATACAACAAAGCAAATATGATCATAGAATCATCCCTGAAACCTGGTGGGATGAGGTTCAAGATTGGAATGTAGTAATAGAGGGGTATAACCTTGTTAAGAGAAATAGGCCAAGCAGGAAAGGAAGAGCAATAGCATTATATGTTAGGGATATTTGCACCAGTGAAGAGATCTAGGATGTCAATCTTGGAAGCCAGGTGGAGAGCATTTGGATGAAAATTAAATGGGAAGGAAACAACAGGGATGTTATTGTAGGAGTCTGCTACATAACCCCAAGTCAGATGGAGGAACTGGATGATGCTTTGCTAGAACACATGACCACACACTCAGAAAGGAGAGATGTAATAGTGATGGGTGACTTCAACTATCCTGATACTTGCTGGAAGTCACACAGTCAAATCCTCAAGGCCTAGTAAATTCCTCACATACCTGGAAGACAATTTCATTGTCCAAAAGGTGGAAGAGACAACAAGGGGATCAGCTATTTTAGATCTGATCCTAACCAACAGGAATGACCTGGTTAATGAGGTGCAAGTGGTGGGATCCTTAAGTGGGAGTGATCATGTTTTCCTGGAGTTATACAGTGGAGTTATACAGTGGAAGGAGAAGCCAGGCACAGTCATACACACTTTCTAGACTTTAGGAGAGCTAATTTTAGTATACTTAGAGAAATAGTGGGGGTGATGCTGTGTTCAGTAATAGTAAAAGAGAAGGGAGTTCAGAATGGATGGGAGTTTGACAAGGTTTCTCATGACATTCTTGCAAACAAGCTTGTAAAATGTGGACTAGACAAAGTAACTGTTACATGGATTTTCATCCTGGATTGAAGTGACCGTCCCACAGGGCTCTGTCCTGGGGCCAGTGTTATTCAAAATCTTTATCAATGACCTGGATGACAGAATTTGGAGCATACTTATCAAATTTGCAGATGACACCAAATTAGGAGGAATAGCTAATACTTCAGAGGACAGGATCAAAATTCAAAATGACCTGAATAGACTTGAAAGCTGGGCCAAAGCTAACAAAATGAAATTCAACACAGAGAAATGTAAGGTACTGCACTTAGGGCAGAAAAATAAAATGCACAGATATAGGATGGGGGACACCTGGCTGAATGAGACTATATGTGAAAGGGATCTTGGAGTCCAAGTAGACCACAAGTTGAACATGAGTGAACAGTGCGATGCAGCAGCTAAAAACACCAATGCAATTTTAGGCTGCATCAATAAAAGCGTGTCCAAAGGAGGGCGACTAAAATGGTGAAGGGTCTGGAAACCATTTCCTATGAGGAACGACTTAGAGAGCTGGGGATGTTTAGCCTGGAGAAAAGAAGGTTAAGAGGTGATATGATAGCCCTGTTTAAATATTTGAAGGAGTGTCACATTGAGGAGGGAACAAGCTTGTTTTCTGCTGCTCCAGAGAACAGGACCAGGAACAATGGATCCAAGCTGCAGGAAAAGAGATTCCACCTCAACATTAGGAGGAACTTCCTGACAGTAAGGGCTGTTCGACAGTGGAACAAACTCCCTTGGAGTGTAGTGGACCTCTTTAGAGGTCTTTAAGCAGAGGCTGGATGGCCATCTGTCGGGTATGCTTTGATTTGGATTTCCTGCACGGCAGGGGGTTGGACTGGATGGCCCTTGTGGTCTCTTCCAACTCTACAATTCTATGATTCTATGATTCTCAGAAGGGAGATACTGAAGGCACAATTTCAAACAGTTCAATGAGGAAGAAAAATGGGAGGTGTTTTAAGAAACCAGGATGGATGGCTAATGAACTTTCAACTGAGTTAAGTAACATGTATAAGAAATGGGAAAAGGAGGAAATCACCAAAGAAGAATTCAGACAAATAGCGAGCATGTGTAGGGGTATAGTCAGAAAAGCTAAAGCGCAAAATGAACTCAGACTTGCTAGAGAGGTTAAGAACAACAACAACAACAACAACAACAACAACAACAATAATAATAATGTTTAATAATAAATAAATAAAAGTTTTATTTATATACCGCGCCTTCCCCAGATCAGGGCGGTTTACACACATATTCATAAACATACAGTAGATTAAAAACAACAAACCACATCATGCAATTATACAATAGAATAAAAACAGCTAAAACCCCATTAGCCCATCCTCATGGCCACGGAAGAGGAGGGAGGCCCTTAGGAATTTTTATGGGGGAAATGCTTGCTGAAATAAGAAGGTTTTCAAGTCCTTCTTAAATTGGGCCAGGGAGGTAATCGAGCGGAGCTCAACGGGCAGCGTGTTCCAAAGGGCCGGAGCAGCGATGGAAAAGGTCCGTCTGGTGACGGAAGAGAGTCTGGCCCTCGGCACCTTTAGTAGTTGCTGCCCAGATGTTCTGAGGGTGCGGGACGGAATATACGGGGAGAGGCGGTCCTTCAGGTATCCTGGGCCCAAGCCATTTAGGGCTTTATAGGTAATGACCAACACCTTATATTGGGCCCGGAAGCGAATGGGCAGCCAGTGAAGATCTTTCAGCACTGGTGTTATATGGCTGGCCCTAGAAGCTCCAGTGACCAGCCTGGCTGCCATGTTTTGCACCATCTGTAGCTTCCGGGTTTGGTATAAGGGTTGCCCCATGTAGAGTCCATTGCAGAAATCCAATCTCGAGGTTACCAGAGCATGTACAACAGTTTCAAGGTCCCTCTGGGCCAGGTATGGGCGCAGCTGGCGAATCAGCCGAAGCTGATAGCAGGTGCTCTTGACCGTCGCATTCACCTGAGCAGTCAGGTGAAGCGACGAGTCAAGAAGCACCCCCAGACTGCGCACGGAGTCCTTCACAGGGAGCGTGACCCCGTTCAGGACAGGTGGAACCACCGCCATTCCTGGACCAGGGGAACCTATCACAAGTACCTCCGTTTTCTCTGGATTCAGCTTGAGTCGGTTTTCCCTCATCCAGCCCATTACTGACTCCAGACAGGTCACGAGAGGAGAGACGCCATCCTCAGTCACTGCATCAGTCGGAGACATAGAGAAAATGATCTGGGTGTCATCAGCGTACTGATAACCCCGCGCCCCATGTCTCCGGATGATCTCTCCCAGCGGTTTCATGTAAATGTTAAAAAGCGGTATATAAATGTTTATTTATATACCGCTTTTCCAAATTAGATCAAAGCGGTGTACAACAAGAAATACAATACAAAGTCAAAATAAAACATAATAGGCCTCTCTCCCCCTCAAGATGGTGGTCGGAAGGAGGGCTCTTAGTCTTTCAGGCCAGGCCTCTCTCCCCCTCAAGATGGTGGTCAAAAGGAGGGCTTTTTCTTCTTTCAGGCAGGCAGTTGGAGCTTGCCTGCCTCTCTCCCCCCAAGATGGAGAATGAAGGGAGGGCTTTTTTGGGTATGTCTGCAGCAAAAGGAAGATGGAAATGGTAGGGCCTCTGCACAGAGAAGATGGCAAAATGCTAACAGGGGACAGAGAAAAGACAGAATTACTCAGCATCTTCTTTGCCTCAGTTTTCTCAGAAAAGGTAACGGGTGCTTAACCTGAGGATAATGGAGCAGAGGACAGAATATGGGAAATTCAGCACAGAATAAGTAAAGAGATCATACAGGAATAACTTGTTAATCTAAATGAGTATACGTCTCCAGGACCAGATTCGCCATCACTGACATAGGCCCTGTACATAATGGCACTTTGTGCTGGCACGTGGGCAGAGTCAGGGTGCAGCATCATGCCTTTGGATGCCCTGAATCCATCCCCAGGGCATCATGATGCGACACACCATTCCAGATGGTGTGCAGCTTCATGGCTCAACTCCGGTGCTGCATCCAGATGATGCAGCGCTGAAGTGGCACCATACAGCCGCGCTGCCAAAGCTATGGCACACTTTAGAGGGTGCCAATAGCAGCTGCTTTTTGCAGCCCCTTTTTGTGCCCTCCAGAGCCTGGATCGGGGCCACAGCGTGAGGCTTCTGCGGCCCTGATCCAGGTAGGATAGGCTTGGCTGCATGCTGCGCTTTATGGACTATTTGTATAGCCCTATAGACACATGGGCTGAGATCCCATTTTTTGCTAGTGGAGTATAAAGATCATCCAGTATAGTTCCCAAGAAGGTGTGGGAGAGAGAGAGCTAGAAGGTCCAGGAGAAAAATTGATGATATTAGTGCCCCTTGACTTATAAATGGACATTTGGATTGATTCATGGCATTGTCTTGCTGCTGTTTCAAAGCACAGAGAAAACTTTTGCACTAGGATGTACTGGATACTTCCTTGCACAACATTCCAAAAATAACCATACTGCTATCACTCACAAATATGTCAGTGTAAATCTTTAAGGGGACTCCAGACATGCTGTTAAAGTTAGCAGTTTTCTTTTTAAAATGTGTAGTCCTCATCTTCTTCCTGTCACAAGATTTCAATATATTGCAAAGGGACCAGCTGACAGGGTTAAACACATGCATACACAAAGAACAATATAAGTGCACATGCTTTTATGCATCAACATGTTCTTGGAAATTCATGTGCAGCAAATCATGTACCTGTGTATGACTAAAGGGGAAAAGAAAAATGTCATAAGAATTTTTTGAAGAACAGAAGGCTAAATAGCTGTCTCAAGTTGTTTTGTTTTCTGTGACAAAAGACAAGATGGTACCTTTGCCACTTGCAGAAGTCTCAGAATCATAGAGTTGTAAGAGACCACAAGGGGCCTCTATGCAGGAACTCACAATCAAAGCATCCTCAACAGATGGCCATTGGTCAACAGGATTGTCATCTGAATCTTTGTTCCAGTCTCTCCATCTCAGCTGAGGACAGCAGCTTATGGGATCCAGGTCAGGCTAGATGGGATGTATACTCCTGTCCTTTCACACAAGAAAATACTATTGGTATGCTACTGCTATCACCTCTATACTACTTTAGTATCTGCTGACTAAGTTAATTTGCTTACTCTATCTAATGGCAGGGCTGGCTCTGGAAAGTTGGCACCCATGATGTGCTCTTTGTAAATTTAATTGACATAATGGATGACTGATATACAGTATATTAATTGTGCCACGAACAAACAAACAAAAAACAGGCAACTTACAACCACAATAAAAAAAAACAAGGAGAAATTTGAAAGGAGAGGATTTCATAAACAACCTTCATAAACAGAAAAGGCACATTTCTTGTCCTACAAAAAAGCATCCCATAAAGATTACACTTATTTATTTACTTACTAGAGAAGGATACAGGGAAAGGCAAGCTATTGGATATATGGGTAATAAAATAAGAAAATTATTTTTGGAGATGAGAAGAAAATTACTGGGCGGGATATTTTGATGTTTCAGACTCAAAATATCAGTAACAAATCTTAAATCTCTCAATCCATTAGGCATAATCACTTCTTTATCCTGAAGTGCCTGGAAAGTATTAAGCTGGGTAAGTAAATTCTTCCTTTGGTATGGTATTTGTTTTCATGGGTAGCCTTTTAAAACATAGTGTCTAGTTTAAAATAGATTGTGTAGTTTTTTTTTTCTGTATACCACCTCTTTCGTTAGAAGAAAGAGGGAGGACATGTAGCTGCAAATTCTATTTCAATGCAAATCCGTTGTTGGTAATTGCAGTTTAGCAATTGTCTCAGCCTTCAGCTCTGCAATGATGAAAGACTAATGGGTGTGAATTATTAGCTGTGCCACTTACCTTGAAAATGCTCCTAACATTGTTGTGAGACTTGAATGTATTTATTTTTGGAAATTTCCTTTTATTCTGTTCTGAATCTCATTATCCCCAATCATTGATAACATTGTTGTTAACAGGAGGTAGCACAAAATATCTTCCTTTTTATGGGCTGAACACTTTTAAAAGTTAGATTCCCCAGTGCTTTGTCCCTCTCCATGTGCTGGTACTGTTATACTTCTGATCTGAATGGAATGTCTTGCATGTAAAGATAAGTGATGATTCCAACATTCTTAGTATTGTAAGAAGCCATACTAAAGTGTTCTGAGGACAGTGGTGTTTGGGCTAGGGTCCAATGATCCACAAGTAGATGAGAGGAATTGCTACCCACAGAGCAATAAAGCATGAGACTACAGCAAACAGGCCTATGTCAGCACCTGGACTGGCATAGGTATACTGGGGCTCAATGAATCTAACATGGCTTCTGACAACAACTTTTCTTTACTTGTATACCTAAAATTATAAAACTCTAGAGTTTGAAGAGGCCCCATAGGCCATAGAGTTCAATCCCACACTCAGTGCAAGGACTCAGTGCTGTGCAGTGCTCATTTTTGTCCTAAGCAAAATGGCAAGACACTGGGGAGACTTGACACAGAGTTCCTGCCTGCAAGGAAGTGGTTACTGTCGCAGTGTCTGTGGCCATGCAGCTCCTTGCAAGAGCCTAGGCATCACCAGTGCTTCTGCTGAGGTCAGAATGGGGCACCCATATGATCATCAAAGAAGGGACAGAGCACCCCTCTCCTTGTTGATCATATGGCAGAGTGCCCCATTCTGACCTCAGCAGAAGCAACAGTGATGGACAGACTTTTGCAGGGAGCTGCTTGGCTGTTGAGGCTGCAGTGGTGGTAGTGGCAGCACTGGGGACAAAAGGACAAGTCAATGAAGCTAATGCAGCATGTCCAGCTGGCCTGGGTACACAATGACATGGTATTACACCAGATTCAGCCCAGTATGTATGGTGGCCATCATGGTTGGTCTACTCCAGGACTGGCCCTGGATTAATCAGCCAGTGTAAATGTGCCCTGGATAATTGGTTGCGGTGCCAAACTGCTTTTAAACACCAAGAAGTTCATACTAATATTCATTTAATATCTATTCTCTTGTACCTTAAAACCATCAGACTTGGTGCTACTCTCTGTGGCATCAGTGAACAAATCTGCCCGCTTCTTTCTATTGTTTTGGGTAAGCAGTATTCAAACTGTATACAGTTTTTTCTTTTAAAAAATTAATAACAGAGACGGTCAGTGAGACGTAGTTACATATATTAATGTTATTACCTTTAATGTCAATATACATTCTTCATTTGTACAACAAAATGGCACTTATTACCAAGTAAAGCATGTAGTAATAGTGGGTAAAAAAGAAAAAATGGGGGGGGGGAGTCATGAATATGTTTTCAACACATAGGAGTTTATCATATTGGAGGGAAGTGTCTACATCCCTTGAATAAACGGTCATTAAATTCATGAATATCCTGCAATAGCAGGATTGTTTTCAGACTACATTGCCATTATCCCTACATTAACCCATAAATAAAGCAGCAAAATTGCACTGCTTTTTATTTTGGGGATAAAAGGTAGCGTGATTTTGCTACTTTATTTAGGGGTTAATGTTGGGACAATGGCGATGTCACCCAATGTCATCTGAAAACAATCCCATGGTTATGGGATATTCATGCAATTTAATCCCTGTTTATTCAAGGAATGCAGGCACTGTGCCTCATGTGTGATAAACTCCATAGTTATAGCAAAGTTTATTGTTATTCCATTCCATGGATTCTTGGGATATTTGTTGTAGTTGTTGTTGCTGCTGCTGCTTAGAATTCTTTATTAGAAAATTTTAGCTGACTATCTTGAACTAAAGTTCACTAGAGCTCTGTAGCAGAAAAGTATATGCACCTCAGCAAATTCATTTCTTTTGTCAGAAAGAAAATAGATTCATCAGAAGAAATATCCATTCCACTTAATGTTTCATTTGACCCTTAGTTGAAATAAAGTCAGCGTAGTTTATCTTATCACAACATATATTCTACTGAATACTATGGCTCCAACCATCCATTTTCATGGTCTTTATGAAAAGATTTTATAGCTCCATTGAAATTAACAGAATTTCATAGCCAAGGGACTTGAAGGATGGAACTTTGGGACAGTCATTTTAGGAAGATAACTTCAAATAATACCTTTCCATGCTAGTTTAAAGAACTGGTCCTTGTAAATTGTTGCCTGTGGTGTGTTGTACAAACACTTTAAGTGATGGCTGTATTTATCTATCACAATAAAACACAGCAAATCAAGATGGATACATATCCACCCCTCTGAGCAGACAATTTATCACCTCAACTCCTAATGGATCAGGCGTCTGCTAAAAGCGGATAATTGCTCAGATGTGAAGCTTGGTTTTCTTGATGAGAGGGAGTTATGACATGTCAGGCTCCAGACATAAACGATAGCATCATATTATGCTAATTCTCATCATGCTCATATGTATGATGTGACACATTGTAACACAAAATGACTGTCTAACATTTAGAAGAAATATGAAGAGTTGCCCACACTGCTAATTTTTAGGGGAAATATCAAACATATTCTAAAGGTTAACAATACCATCCAGATGACTGGGGAAGCTTTCTTGCTTGCAGACATAAAGAAAGCAACACAACAATACTAATTTATCTTCTGATATACAGTATTGCATTGTCTGCCCCCTCCCTCCCTTTTTCCCCCCACTTGAGTGATTTCTGCTTCCAGCATTATTCAGTGGTAATTGTGGTATAGTATTCTGTTATGACACCATGAATTTCATGGATTTTCCTAGACAAAGAATCCTCAGAAGTGGCTTTGCCAGTTCCTTCCTCTGAAATCTAGCCTACAGCACCTGGTATTCATTAGCAGTCTCTCATCCAAGTACTAACCAGAGCTGACCTTGCTTAGCTTCCAGGATCAGACAGGATCTGCTGCCTTTAGGGTATTTAGGCAGTTACCATAGATGCTTCATTATGTCAATCTCATGGATAAGACAAAGACAAGTTTTGAGTTCCACATTATGAAATTTGCTATGACTCATGCATAAGTCAAGGGCAGGTTTGGGGTCCAAAATTATGGAATTTGCTATGACTCATGGATAAGTTGAGGGTAAACCTTAGCAGCATGTGACAAAGGATGATAAGGACAACACAAAGTAAAATTATGCCAAAGAACTTCCAAAATACTGGCAGGCATAATTGTGTGTTCATTCCAAAGGCTGGAAGGATGAGGAAAGAACTAAATTGTGGCTGTGCAATGTGACTAGGAGCAGGGCTAAGAACATGCCTGTCACTATTAGTGTGGGAAATGTACCACATGCATATGACAAAGGATGTAAAGGAATATGGAAAGAAAATGGCAAGTATTGACTTCCACATTGATTCCAGCCTTTCAGTTTGAACATGCCATGAAAGAAGCTCTCTTTTTGTCTCTCGGATCTCATTTTGCAGAGGGTAAGAAATTATAGTTTTATTTTATATTGTAAGCTTTTCATAGGCTCTATTGCAATATTAAAAACATAGACATGAAGACCTTGCAAGCTATTCCTTCACATGATAATTAATATTCAATTGCAAGTAATAGTAGTTGTGTGTGCAGACAAAATGGCTACCAGCACATCATGAAACACTTAAACATCTGGATAAGGGTGCTGCAAATGACAAAAGAAGAAAACGTTAAGTGATCAAAAGTATTGCACAACAATTAACACACCATTTTAACCGCATCCATAGCTGACCACGATGGTTCAGGATTAATAGACTTCTGTTAAGTTGACTTGAATGGAAACCAGCCTTGACCCTTGAGTAAACTGTCAGGTTTCAGGTTAAATTTTAAGACTATTTCTTTTCAACTTATGGTTGAGTATACATGTCTATATACTGCCTAAATATGGTTTTAAGTGAGCTATTTTTTTCAGCCTAAGTTTTCTCATTTGTGACATAAGGACAATAATACCATATTTAAAAAGAGTGTAGTGGAGTCTCCCTCCTTGGAGGTCTTTAAGCAGAGACTGGATGGCCATCTGTCGGGGATGCTTTGAGTGAGAGTTCCTGCATGGCAGGGGGTTGGACTGGATGGCCCTTGCGGTCTCTTCCAACTCTATGATTCTATGAAATTGTTGCAAGGATTACAACCAGATAATGTATAATAAATTCTTTGAACATTTGCAAATTATACACAAAATTAAAATATTATCTGAAGTGTAAACTTCTAAAAATTTTCATAGTACCTAGAGCAATATAGTGTTCCATTCATAAAGAAAACACTCCAAATCCATGTGGTATGACTGATAAGTGAAGTTGGAGTGATTATGCTTTTCATACAGGTTCCATCTCATACCCCAAGACTTCTAAGCTACACTTCCTGCTTTTCGGCTGTAGCACAAACAATGGTGCACTATGAAGTATTCATCAAATCAAATTTGCATCCATATTGTAATTATGATAGCTGTAATCAGCAATGATCAGAATTAACTTGAGGAAATGCCAAACTAGATGTTGTAATTGTCATGTGAAATGGCTTTGCATGGCAGAAGAGCAGCTGGAAAGGTATCATACTTGCTTGCATACAACTGGGAAAGACATGGCATGCACAATAATATAGCACAATGTAATTATTTTCAGAAAGGAATAGGGACTTTATCTTGCACATATGATACAGCAAAACTATGATCTCCATCAACTAGTGCCCCCCGGGACTCCCTTCATATAAAAAAAACAACAACTAGGCATCCCTTGGCAATGCACACAGTCTATTTCCTTTTGTCAATAAGACACAGGTCCCTTTGGGACATATTGTGTGCATATCAGGCAAAGAAATCACCCATGTTAAAGAAAGAGGCAATGCATATGTTTTCAGGTGTAAAAATAAGGCAGACACAAGGACAAGATATTATTCTCAACAGAGATGCTTACAAGGAGAACATCATCATCTCATAATAACAAGCTGGGAATGAAACTATGGTGAGGACTAATAATAGCAAGCAGATGAAGGAAAGATAACCATTACTTAAATACCATTCACAGCTTGCCAGCCTAGCAAAGAGACACCTGATCTCCATTAATAATATAGAACAAAAAAATGGCTAGAGCGTGTGAAACAGGATGAATTATTAACTAAAAGGCTGAATGGGAGTAGATACAAACCAGGATTTTAATATTCTATGCTTCTTAATAACATTAGTTCTAAAAATTCTGCCACACACAATGTGCAGATTCAGAAAGGAGGAGTGGAATTTACACTACACGGATAATTGTATGACTCCTGCTTATAGTTATGACTACAGACATATATTATCCATCACAGATGAATATACATTTGATTTAGCTGAAGGGCAAACATGCAAGTAGGATTGTTTTTCTCAGCTGGTGGAGTCATGTCAGGCCATCCTTTTTTCAACACTCTGCATCAATTAGGTCTTGGAGGAGGAAACAAAGCAAAACTCATACATGCCCCTGTAACTGGAGATACTGCTTTGGATCCCCAGGAGGGTTCAAGAGCTCAGTTTGGGTTGAAGCGTGATGTTTTTCCACAAGAGAATCACCAGTCACAATAATTACATTGCTGTCTACTCATAATATGATTTATTTAGATGTTGCCTTATGAATTAATTCCCTCTAATTGCTGCTCCTCTCGCTGTAAATCAAAGTTTCCTGCTTTCTGTGGAGCAGTGAACATGATCCTACACTGCCGTAATTAGTCCAATTAGAAAGGAAGGCAGATGTGGAAAGCCAATTACTTGCAGGAATATGTCTGTTCCAATGTATTCTGAGTGCCATTCGATTGAAATTTAATAGCAACTTAATAAAACATTGTTTTATTCATAAACCCAAACTCCCTTTAGGCTATTAGTTTCTGAAGAGACATTTCCAATGAGTTTTACAGGCTGGAGAGGCAAGGAGCTCTTTAAAGGGGTAAATTGGGAACAGCAGATTGGCTGAAATGGGTGGATGCAAGTTTAATTGAGGGGTTGAGAACTGGCTACCTTTTCTGCAGAAAACATACACACAAACACATTCAATTCTTCCAACACAGTGAATGAAATTAATGCTTTTCCTTTCATATCAATGTGTTGATAGAAGCTTTTCAAACTGTTTGTTATTGCCAGGCTTCTTCTTCATAAGATGGTTTGCTGTCACCAAAAACCTTGCCTCAGGCAAATCCCTCATCAAATAGACCAAATCAAAGCAAACACACACACACACACGCATCTGACCTGTTCAGTGAGCTTTCCCTCAAACACTCATGCCTTCTCATTTGATTTTCCTGCATCTCCAAAGAGCAGCAGATTCATCAAAAGTGAGACCAATGTACACAGGAGAAAACAACTCAAAACTGGCATAGTATAAAGAACCTAGTGAGATGGTACATAAGAAAGATGTTAGAACAATATATGGACAATGCATGGCCATTTGATAGGTAAAAGAAAACTTAAGGCAGACAATCTCTTCATTGGTGAATTGTGGACTGTTTGCTGCTTAAGCTAATAGAGTTCAAACTGCTGACATGCACAGTCACCTCTGTGAAATTCAAGAAACTGAACTCAGTTCAAATGAGCATTAAGCAGGAAATGGGTTCTTCACAGGGTACAAGGCACAAAATATTTTAAAAGCCTATTTGGCAAATGCCCTTGTTGAGCTTGTTATGACTAGACTTGTCAAAGAGGAAAAATAAGCTTGTTGGTTTTTTTTTTTTTTTTACATAGCATACAGCATAGTCAGATTGCTCCATTAGCTAGAAATCACTGTTTGAAAGTTCACCACAAGAAGCAGGGAGTACAATATATTTGTGATTACTGTAACTTGATATTACATTCAGTATAGTATCAGGAGTGCTCTTCATGTGTTGTTCTCCTTGCTACACTCATCAGCAAGCAAGATGTTTGGACAAATTTTGCAGCCATGTGGTGTTAGTCTGTCATATGTTTGCTGAATTCAGCACCTTTACTTTGAGGCCATGATGACCAGAATCTGCCATTTTTAAATGAAAATATTCCAGTTATGTGCTCTATATATAGCATTAGATCTATTACAGTTGTGAGAGGTGTCTGCCCAAGATAGTTTGGTAATAATATGGGATAGCTGAAAGGTTCTCCACTTAATATAATAGAGATAGATTTGCAGTAGATATATATTGAGCTGCATCACTTGTTTAGTGATGTGGTCTTCTGCTTGCCCAGCATATTTCTTAATACAGTTGTCCCTCCATATTCGCTAGGGTTAGGGGAACAAGACCCCCGTGACTATGGAAAAACCGCAAATAACAAAAACACTGTTTTTACCTGAGAGGACACCTCTCTAGGAATCTCTAGGTCCATGATTGCCTCTGTAAATAATTGACATAATGGATGCCTGCTATCCAGTATATTAATTGTGCCACGAACAAACAAAACAAAAAACAGGCCACACCTTACAACCACCAATAAAAAAAACAAAAAAGCGAGAACTTTGAAAGGAAGAGGATTTCATAAACACCCCCTTCATAAACAGAAAAGGCACATTTCCTGCCTACAAAAAAGCATCCCATAAAGATTCACTTCTTATTTACTTTACTAGAGACAGGATACAGGGACAAGGCCAAGCTATTGGATATATGGGTAATAAAAATAAGAAAATTATTTTGGAGATGAGGAAGGAAATTACTGGGGCGGATATTTTGTGTTTCCAGGACAAAAATATCAGTAACACAATCTTACATCCTCTCAATCCATTAGGCATAATCACTTCTTTATCCCGAGTGCCTGGAAAGTATTAAGCTGGGTAAGTAAAATTCAACATTCTTCCTTTCTCCCCGGTATGCATTTGTTTCATGTGTAGCCTTTTACAAACCTAGTGTTCGTTTTTAAATAGATGTGTCGTTTTTTTCCTTTTTTTCCCCTGTATAACCACCTCTTTTCGTTAAAGAAGAGGAGTACTGGTAGCTGCAAATTCCTAATTTCAATGCAATCCGTTGTTGGTCAATTGCAGTTTAGCAATTGTCTCAGCCTTCAGCTTGCCGGCATGATGAAAAGACTAATGGGTGTGTGAATTTTAGCTGTGCCACTTACCTTGAAAAATGCTCCTAACATTTTTTTTAGACTTTAGATTGTATTTATTTTGGAAATTTCCTTTTATTCTGTTCTGAATCTCATTATCCCCATCATGATAACATTGTTGTTACCAGATAGCACAAATATCTTCCTTTTTATTGCCAGAACACACTTTTAAAAGTATATTCCCCCATGTCTTTGTTCCTCTCCATTGGCTCTTACTTAATTATACTACTTCTATCTAATAATTTTGCTTCATGTAAAGATTAATTATATTCCAACAATTCTTAGTATTTGTAGAAGCCATACTAAATGTGTTCTAGAACATTGTTTTTTTGGCTAGGTCCAATGATCCACCATTAGATGAAGGAATTGTCTACCCACAGACAATAAAGCCATGAGGACTACAGCAAACAGGCCTATGTCTCACCTGACGTGCCATAGTTATCTCCTCATTGAATCTAACATGGCTTCTGACACACACTTTTCTTTACTTGTCTATACCTAAAATTATAAACTTCTAGATTTGAAGTCCCCATAGGCCCTAGAGTTCAATCCCACACTCAGTGCAAGGACTCAGTGCTGTGCAGTGGCTCATTTTTGGTCCTAAGGCAAAAATGGCAAACACTGGGGAGACTTGAAACCAGAGTTCCTAGGCCTGCAAGGAAGTGGTTACTGTCGCAGTGTCTGTGGCCATGCAGCTCCTTGCAAGAGCCTAGGAATCACCATGCTTTCTGCTGAGGTCAGAATATGGGCACCCATATGATCATCAAAGAAGGGAACAGAGCACCCCTCTCCTTGTTGATTCAATGGCAGAGTGCCCCCATTCTGACCTCAGCAGAAAGCAACAGTGATGGACAGACTTTTGCAGGGAGCGCTGCTTGGCTGTTGAGCCCTGCAGTGGTGGTAGTGGCAGCACTGGGGACAAAAGAAACAAGTCAATGAAGCTAATGCAGCAGGTCCAGCTGGCCTGGGTACCAATGAAATGGTATTAGACACCGATTCAAGACCGGTGGTTATGATGCCCATCATGGTTGGTCTACTCCAGGACTGGCCCGGGATTAATCAGCCAGTGTAAATGTCCCTGGATAATTGGTTTGCGGGCCAAACTGCTTTTTAACACCACAGAAGTTCATACTAATATTCATTTAATACTATTCTCTTGTACCTAAAAAAACCATCAGAACTTGGGCTACTCTCTGTTGGCATCAGTGAACAAATTCTGCCCGCTTCTTTCTATTGTTTTGGGTAAGCAGTATTCAAACTGATACATAGTTTTTTCTTTAAAAAATTAATAACAAGACGGTCATGAGACGTATTTACATATATTAATGTTATGTTTATTACCTTTAATGTCCAATATACATTCTTCATTTGTACAACAAAATGGCATTTATTACCAAGTAAAGCATGTAGTAATAATGGGTAAACAGAAAAAATGGGGGGGGGGTCCATGAAATATGTTTTTCAAACACATAGGAGTTTATCATATTGAGGGAAGTGTCTACATCCCTGAATAAACGGTCATTAAATCCATGAATATCCTTCAATAGCAGGATTGTTTTCAGACTACATTGCCATTGTATCCCCTACATAACCCATAAATAAAGCAGCAAAATTGCACTGCTTTTTTATTTTGGGATAAAAGGTAGCGTGATTTTGCTACTTTATTAGGGGTAATGGGGGACATGGCGATGTCACCCAATGTCATCTGAAAACAATCCCAGGTTATGGGAGAATTCATGCAATTTAATCCCTGTTTATTCAAGGAATGCAGGCACTGTGCCTCCTGTGGATAAACTCCATAGTTTATAGCAAAGTTTATTGTTATTCCATTCCATGGATTCTTGGGAATTTGTTGTAGTTGTTGTTGCTGCTGCTGCGTAGAATTCTTTATTGTACAAAATTTAGCTGACTATCTTGACAACTAAAGTTCACTAGAGCTCTGTAGCAGAAAGTATAGGCACCTCAGCAAATTCATTTCTTTTTGTCAGAAAGAAAAGTAGATTCATCGAAGAAGAAATTCCAGTCCACTTAATGTTTCATTTGACCCTTAGTTGAAATAAAGTCAGCGTAGTTTTATCTTATCACAACATATATTCTACTGAATACTATGGCTCCAACCATCCATTTATCGGTTCTTTATGAAAAGATTTTTATAGCCCATTGAAATAACAGAATTTCATAGCCAAGGGACTTGAAGGATGGAACTTTGGGACAGTCATTTTAGGGAAGATAACTCAATATACCTTTCCATGCTATGCTAGTTTAAAGAACCTGGTCCTTGTAAATTGTTGCCTGTGGTGTGGGTACAAAACACTTTAATGATGGCTGTATTTATCTACACACAAATAAAAAACAACAGCAAATCAAGTGGATACATATCCACCCCTCTGAGCGACAATTTATACCCTCAACTCCCTAATGGATCAGGCGTCTGCTAAAAGCGGATAATGGCTTCAGATGTGAAGTTGGTTTTCTTGATAGAGGGAGTTATGACAGGTCAGCTCCAGACATAAACGATAGCATCATATTATGCTAAGTCTCCATCATGACTCATATGTATGATGTGACACATTCCCCCCCACTTGAGTGATTTCCTGCTTCCAGCATTATTCAGTGGTAACTGGTGGTAAGTATTCTGTGATGACACACCATGAATTGCATGGATTTTCCTAGACAAAGAATCCTCAGAAGTGGCTTGCCAGTTCCTTCTCTGAAATCTAGCCTACAGCACCGGTATCATTAGCAGTCTCTCATCCAAGTACTAACCAGAGCTGACCTTGCTTCAGCTCCAGGATCAGACAGGATCTGCTGCCTTTAGGGTATTTAGGCAGGTTACCAAGATGCTTCATTATGTCAATCTCATGGATAAGTCAAAGACAGGTTTTGAGTTCCACATTTGAAATTTGCGCTATGGACTCGTGCATAAGTCAAGGGCAGGTTGGGGTCCAAAATTGTGGAATTTGCTATGACTCATGGATAAGTTGGAGGGTAAACCTTAGCCAGCATGTGACAAGGATGATAACAACAACAAGTAAAATTATGCCAAAGAACTAGACTCTCCAAAATACTGGCAGGCATAATTGTGGGTTCCATTCCAAAGGCTGGAAGGATGAGGAAGAGCTAAATTTGTGGCTGTGCAATGTGACTAGAGGGGCAGGCTAAGAACATGCCGGTCACTATAGTGTGGGAAAGTACCACATGCAATAGACAAAGGAGTAAAAGGAATATGAAGAAAATGGCAAGTATTGACTTCCACATTGATTCCAGCCTTTGGATTCCTTTGCACATTCAATAACTTCCAGTTTGAACATGCCATGAAAGAAGCTCTCTTTTTTGTCTCTCGGATCCATTTTGCAGAGGGTAAGAAATTATAGTTTTCTATTTTATTATTGTAAGCTTTTCATAGGCTCATATTGCAATATTAAAAACATAGACATGAAGACCCTTGCAAGCTATTCCTTCACATGATAATTAATATTCAATGACAAGTAATAGTAGTTTGTGTGGCAGACAAAATGGCTACCACAGCACATCATGAAACACACTTAAACATCTGGAAAGGGTGCTGCAAATGACAAAAGAAAAAACGTTAAGTGATCAAAGTATTGCACAACATTAACACACCAGTTTTAACACAAAAAATCACAACACATTAACACTAAAAACCGCACCTCCTAGCTGACCACGATGGTTCAGGATTAATATGACTTCTGTTAAGTTGACTTGAATGGAAACCAGCCTTGACCCTTGAGTAAACTTCAGGTTTCAGGTTATAATTTTAAGACTATTTCTTTTCAACTTATGGTCTGAGTATACATGTCTATATACTTGCCTAAATATGGTTTTAAGGAGCTATTTTTTTTCAGCTAGTTTTCTCTCAATTTGTGACAAAGGACAATAATACACCATATTTAAAAAAGAGTGTAGTGGAGTCTCCCCCTCTTGGAGGTCTTAAGCAGAGACTGGATGGCCATCTGTCGGGGATGCTTTGAAGTGAGAGTTCCTGCATGGCAGGGGGGTTGGACTGATGGGCCCTTGCGGTCTCTTCCAACTCTATGATTCTATAAATTGTTGCTAAGAGTACAACCAGTAAAATGATAATAAAAATTCGTTGAACATTTGCAAATGTATACACAAAATTAAAAATATTCGGAATGTTAAACTTCTAAAATTTTCATAGTACCTAGAGCAATATAGAGTTACCATCATAAAGAAAACACTCCCAATCAATGTGGTTGTGACTGATAAGTGAAGTGGAGTGATTATGCTTTTCATACAGGTTCATACTCATATCCCAAGACTTCTAACGCTACACTTCTGCTTTTTCGGCTGTAGCACACAACAATGGTGCACTATGAAGTATTCATCAAATCAATTGCATCCATATTGAATTATGATAGCTGTAATCAGCAATGATCAGAATTAACATTGAGGAATGCCAAACTAGATGTTGTAATTATGTCATGTGAATGGCTTTGCATGGCAGAAGAGCAGCTGGAAAGGTATCATACTTGCTTGCTACAACTGGAAGACATGGCATGACACAATAATATAGCACAATGTAATTATTTTCGAAAAGGAATAGGGACTTTAATCTTGCACATATGATACAGCAAAACTATGGATCTCCTCAACTAGTGCCCCCCCGGGACTCTTCTTCAGATAAAAAAAAAAAACAACAACTACAATAGGCTCCTTGGCAAGCACACAGTCTATTTCCTTTTGTCAAAACACCAGTCCCTTTGGGACCCTATTGTGTGCATATCAGGCAAAGAAATCACCCATTTAAAGAAAGAGGCAATGCATATGTTTCAGGTGTAAATAAGGCAAGACACAAGGACAAGAGTATCTATTTTCTCAACAGAGATGCTTACAAGGAGAAACATCATCATCTCATAATAACAATCTGGGAATGAAACTATGGTGAGGACTAATAATAGCAAGCAAGCTGAAGGAAAGATAACCATTACTTAAATACCATTCACAGCTTGCCAGCCTACAAAAGAACACCTGATCTCCATTAATATATAGAACAAAAAATGTCTAGAGCGTTTTGAAACAGATGAATTATTAACTAAAACTGAATTAGTATGATACAAACCATATTTTAATATTCTATGCTTCTTAATAAACATTAGTCTAAAATTCATTCTGCCACACACAATGTCAGATTCAGAAAGGAGGAGTGGAATTTTACTACTACACGTACCCGGATATTGTATGACTCCTGCTTATAGTTAGACTACAGACATATATTTCCATCACAGATGAAAATAACATTTGAGTTAGCTGAAGGCCAAACATGCAAGTAGGATGGTTTTCCCGCAGCTGGTGAGTCATGTCAGGCCATCCTTTTTTCAACACTCTGCATCAATTAGGTATTGGAGGAGGAACAAAGCAAACAAACTCTACATGAGCCCCTGTAACTGGAGATACTGCTTTGGATCCCCAGGAGGGTTCAAAGAGCTCAGTTTGGGTTGAAGCGTGATGTTTTCCACAAGAGAATCACCAGTCACAATAATTACATTGCTGGTCTACTCATAATATGATTTATTTAATGTTGCCTTATAATTAATTCCTCTAAGTTGCTGCTCCTCTCGCTGTAAATCAAGTTTCCTGCCGTTCTGTGGAGCAGTGAACATGATCCTACACTGCCATAATTAGTCCAATTAGAAAGGAAGGCAGATGTGGAAAGCCCCAATTACTTGCAGGAAATATGTCTGCTCGCTCCAATGTGATTCTGCAGTGCCATTCGATTGAAATTTAATAGCAACTTAAAAAACAGTTGTTTTTATTCATAAACACAAACTCCTTTAGGCTATTAGTTTCTGAAGAGACATTTCCATGAGTTTTACACAGGCTGGAGAGGACAAGGAGCTCTTTAAAAGGGGTAAATTGGAACAGCAGATTGGCTGAAATGGGTGGATGCAAGTTTAATTGAGGGGTTGAGACTGGCTACCTTTTCTGCAGAAAAACATACACACAGAACAAAATCAATTCTTCCAACAGAGTGAATGAAATTAATCTTGCTTTCTCCGTTTCACATATCAATGTGTTGATAGAAGCTTTTCAAACTCAACTGTTTGTTATTGCCAGGCTTCTTCTTCATAAGATGGTTTGCTGTCACCAAAAAACCTTGCCTCAGGCAAATCCCTCATCATCAATAGACCAAATCAAAGCAAACATACACACACAACGCGCACTGACCTGTTCAGTGAGCCTTTCCCCTCAAAACACGCAGCTTCTCATTTGATTCCTGCATCTCCAAAAGGAGCAGCACATTCATCAAAAGTGAGACCAATGTACACAGGAGAAAACAACACTCAAACTGGCAATAGGTATAAAAAAACCTAGTGAGATGGTACATAAGAAAAGATGTTAGAAACAATATATGGAAAGTGCATGGCCATTTGATAGGTAAAAGAACTTAGGCAGAACAATCTCTCATTGGTGAATTGTGGACTGTTTGCTGCTTAAGCTAAAGAGTTCAAACTGCTGACATGCACAGTCACCTCTGTGAAATTCAAGAAACTGAAACTCAGTTCAAATGAGCATTAAGCAGGAAATGGCTTCTTCACAGGGTAACAAGGCACAAAATATTTTAAAAGCCTATTTGGGCAAATGCCCTGTTGAGCTTGTTATGACTAGACTTGTCAAAGAGGAAAAATAAGCTTGTTGGTTTTTTTTTTTCATAGCATACAGCATAGTCAGATTGCTCCATTAGCTAGAAATCACTGTTGAAAGTTCACCACAAGAAGCAGGGAGTACAATATATGTGATTACTGAACTTGATATACATCAGTATAGTACAGGAGTGCTCTTCATGTGTTGTTCTCCTTGCACACCATCAGCAAGAAGATGTTTGGACAAATTTTGCAGCCATGTGGTGTTAGAACGTCATAGTTTGCTGAATTCAGCACCTTTACTTGAGGCCATGAGACCAGAATCTGCCATTTTTAAATGAAAATATTCCAGTTATGTGCCTATATATAGCATTAGATCTATTACAGTTGTGAGAGGTGTCTGCCCAGATAGTGTGGTATAATATGGATAGCTGAAAGGTTCTCCACTTAAATATAATAGAGATAGATTTGCAGTAGATATATATTGAGCGGCATCACTTGTTTAGGGATATAGGCCTGTTAAACAAGCCAAATAAAGTTGCCTTCGAGTCACAGTGGAGGTATGGTGTTTCAATGATGCATGCGTCCTAAGAGTCCAGAAGTCACACCAAAGCTACGCTCCAGTCCTTAGGGCGGAGTCTGGCTTTGGTGTGACCTCTGGACTCTTAGGACGCATGCATCATTGAAAACACCATATCTCTACTGTGACTCGAGCAGCTTTATTTTGGCTGTCTGTAACAGGCGGTGGTCTTCTGCTTGCCCAGCATATTTCTAATACAGTTGTCCCTCCATATTCTAGGTTAGGGGAACAAGACCCCGTGAACTATGGAAAAACCGCAAATAACAAAAAACACTGTTTTTACCTAGAGAGGACCAACTCTCTAGGAATCTCTAGGTCCTCCAGTGCAACTCTGTGGTCATGTCCAACATACACTGACCATAGAATGGCACTGGAGTAGCTACAATGGTCTTTCAGTGCAACTTTAGTTAAAGTTAACCACAGAGTTGCACTGGAGGACCTAGGGCTCATTCCCCCTGGTGGCATTGCTCTGGAGGAACTGGGCAAATTCGGGGGTCCCCTCCCGAATCTCTCCGAAGCAGTGCTGACTACCAATCAGGGGCATTTAACACGAATGCCCTCTTGGAGAATTCGGTTTTAAGGTGAAGGTGCCTGGCTGTCAATCAAAGTTAGTCCGCGATGGTCATAGGGGACGTGTCCAGCACTGATAGGGCAGCAGAAGTGGCTTTCCACCCCTTCTTTTTTAAAGGACCAGGCACCACTTGTCCCAAATTTAAAAACCTCTGGTGTGTGTTGTGTTTGTGTGTGTGTGTTGTAGGCATTTGGTCAGGTTGTAGGTTATGGTCTGCCCTGGCTCCATTGTCCAACCCCAAATGCAAGCTAATGCACCAGTATCCCCCACTCCGCCCCACCCCAGAATGCCTCATACACAGGTAATAATAATAGTAATAATAATAACAATAATTTAATTCCTCACCTCGGAATCCCAGAAAAGAGCGTGCGGTTTTTTTTTTTGGCTTTCCCTAGGCTCCCCCCAATTCCTAGCAAAGCTGTATACATTTATCAATTTACATAATTGGAAGAGAAACATATATTCGATTGGTAACATTCATTCGCAATCCAGCAGTCATTCCAAAGGAAATAATAGGCTGCCCTAGCAAAGCTGTATCAATTGCCAAGGTTGCAACATTACATCGATTTGTAACATTCTTCGCAATCCAGCAGTCATTCCAAAGGAAATACAGTGGTAACCCCGGGATACGAATGGCGCCGCCCTTACGAAATTTCCGGGTTACGAAAAAAATCCTTAAAAAAACTGTTCCGGGTTACGAAGGTATTTTGGGTTACGAAAATTTTTGGTGCTTTTCGGCGCTTTTTCGCACGAAACGCGGCTTTTCCCCCCATTAGCGCCTATGGCATTTCGGCTGCGAATGCTTTTCGGGTTACGAAAGCGGCGGCGGAACGAATTAATTTCGTAACCCCGGGGTACCTCTGTATAGGCTGCCCTAGCAAAAGCTGTATCAATTTGCCAAGTTCAACATTACATTCGATTTGTAACATTCATTCGCAATCCAGCAGTCATTCCAAGGAAATACAGTGGTACCTCGGGATACGAAATACGCAGGTTACGAAATTTTCGGGATACGAAAAAACCCATAGAATAATTTCCGGGTACGAGGTTTACTCGGGTTACAAAAAAAAATTTGGTGCTTTTTTCGGCTTTTTCCGCACGAACGCGGCTTTTTCCCATTAGCCGCTTATGGCAATTCGGCTTACAGGCTTTTCGGGTTACGAAAGCGCCAGCGGAACGAATAATTTCGTAACCCGAGGAAGCCTGTAATATGCACATAGACAGAGAAAAATAATTTTAAAAAAATAATACACATCAAAGGGGAAAGGTCCCTGGATGATAGGAGAGGCTTGTCTCGATCTCCCCCCACCTGCCCTGAATTGACCCTTGCTCCTGCTCAACGATCTAGCTATATATATATATATATATATATATATATATTGCCAAGAACATGCACTTTTTTGGCCAAAAATAATTTAAAAAAAATACACATCAAAGGGAAGGTCCCTGATGGATAGGAGGCTTGTGTCTTGCTCTCCCCCCCCGACCTGCCCTGAATTGACCCCCATCAGTCATCCCCTTTTTTGCCTCCTCTCACCCTTTGCCTCCAGATCCCCCTTTTTCCTCTCAGCTCTTCCTCCTCCCCCCCCCCTCAGATGAGGGAGGGAATGCTCTGACCTCTGTCCACCCTCTGACCTAATCCCTCCCCTGAATTTGCCCTGACATGATCGAGGGCAAGTTCAGATTTAGCGGAACCCGGGTCTTTTGGAAAAGACGTTTTTTAGCCCGATTCGGGATACCCCGGGTAAGGGGCATTTCCTCTGCAAGCCTCGACATGGATTGTGACAGAATTGGGCCCAATATGAACGTCACGTGGAAGATTCGATTTCAAAACCGGTGTAAAAGGAATGTGAAGGCCCCTAGACAGTCCTAGAGAGAACATATTAATGAATCCATGAATAATCAATCTGCAATGCAAACAAAGCCGCAAATATGGAGGGCTGACTGTAATAATATTGTTCTCAGTAGGCTTTGCCTATTGTCCTAGAAAACAGGAAAAACCATGGATTAAAGGGTCTAAAAATGTCCTGCTGTCCAGCTAGGTCAGTTGAGGCAGGAAGTCCTCCCTTGTTGCGAGTGTGGGCAGAAGAGAAGCCAAACTCACTCCACAAGCTGAGGGCTAGCTTAGTGTGTATGCAACTTTTGTGCTTGGCTTTGCCTTGCCTCAGTCCTGTGACTGCTCTCTTTTCTCTCTCGACGCTTCCTTCTGCTTAAGATGGTGGAGGAGGGAAAGAACAGTGGACCCTTGTTATACGCCTGGGTTTGGTTCCAAGATCTCCGTGTATAACAAAATCCGTGTATGCTCAAGTCTCATTAAATAAATGACATAGCAAAATGGTGTCCCTTATAAAAATGAAAAATCAAGGTAAATTTATACTTTTTTGGGACTTTCAAACGTGTATGCTTGAATCCGTGTATAAAAAAAATCCGTGTAAACAGGGGTAGGCAACCTTTTTGAGCCGGGGACAGGTTGCTTCCCTCAGGCGACTGGGGGGCCGGGGGCGGAGCTTGCACCCTCGAGGGGCGGAGCCACATGATGGGGCGCGGAGCTTCCCACCCTCCATGAGCCAGGCCTCCCCATCTTTGCCGGCCCCTGGCGGGGCCCCAGGCCCCGTCAGAGGCCGGCAGCAAAAGCCGGTGGGGGCCGCCAGCGCTGGAGACTCCTCCTCTTTGCCGGCCCCCCTAACAGGGCCCCCAGGCCCTGCAGAGGCTGGCAAAAAAGCCGGTGGGAGCCGCCAGCACTGGAGGACTCCAGGGACGGCGTGGGCCCCAATAGACACCCCTGATGCGCCCAAGAGAGCCCTGCTTGGAGGACTCCAGGGATGGCAGTGGCCCCTAAAGAACCCCTGCCCGTCGCTGGAGTCCTCTTGGAGGACTCCAGGGATGGCAGCGGGCCCCTAAGAGACCCCCGTCCCGCGCCAGCCTCTTGGAGGACTCCAGGGATGGCAGTGGGCCCCTAAGAGACCCCCTGCCGTCTCTGGGTCCTCTTGGAGGACTCCAGGGATGGCATGGGCCCCTAAGAGACCCCCCTGCCGCCCCGGAGCCCTTGGACTCCGGTGGCAGTGGGCCCCTAAAGAGACCCCGGCCGCCCCGGGGCCTCGGTTGGAGGACTCCAGGGATGGCAGTGGGCCCCTAAGAGAACCCCCTGCCGTCGCTGGAGTCCTTTGGAGGACTCCAGGATGGCAGCGGGCTGACAAGAGGGGGCGAGAGGTCCCGAGAGCTAGGGAGGCAACCAAGAGACCGGGGGTGGTAGCGGGCAGCGGAGGGGTGGGGAGGTGCCCCCTGGGGATTATACAATAAGTAAGAAAACCCTCGAGGCCTGTACTACGTCCTCCGCATCCTCTTAACTCCAATCAAGCCCCTCCCCTGCCCCTCCCTTAGAACCCCTCCCCCCCGCCCTCTTTCACTCCAGGGACTGCAGAGGCCCCTAAGAGCCCTGGCGCCGGAGGCTCTTTGGACTCCATATGCAGTGGCCCCTAAGACCCCCGCCCGTCGCTGGAGTCCTCTGGAGGACTCCAGGGACGCAGGGTGCCTAATAACCCCCTGCCGCCCCGAGCCCTTGGAGGACTCCAGCGGCGCACGGTCCTTAAAGGCCTCGCTGCCGCCTCGGAGCCCCGTTTGGGGACTCCTGGGGCGGCAGCGGTCTCTTAAAGGCCCGCTGCCCTAGCGGTGAAGCTCGCTCTCGCACGACCAAAGGTCGCGCTAGACTTCACTGCTATGGGCGCCGCCATTTTTCTTCCAAAATGGCGGCGAAGTCTCACGCGACCTCAGGGAAGGTCGCGCGAGACTTCGCCGCCATTTTGGATAAAAAATGGCGGCGCCCATAGAGGCAAAAAAGCCGGTTTCGGTGGCGCAGCGGCGGCAGCTGATCCGCGGGCCGGCCGAAAAGCCTACGCGGGCCGGATCCGGCCCGCGGGCCGCAGGTTGCCGACCCATGGTGTATAAGAAGGGCCGACTGATAACATTGGATTTCCCTTCCACAAGTCTGTCTCTCATCCCCTCCTCACCTACAAAGTGGAAAACTGAAAACTCCTCTGTGAAAGTGAAACTTTGATAACCTTCCTTGCTTCGTCTGCTCCGTCCCACAGCAATTATAGGCTTCTTTTTTGCCAGCAGGGGAAGGATGGGGTTGTTGTTGCTTGTTCATTCTGAATTTGCACCCCGCTTGAAATACTTGAGCCAAGTTATCCAAAACCTAAATCAGAAAAAAGAAATCAGTCAGGAGGTGCCCCCTCGGTATATGCATTGCAACCTTTTTTTTAAAAAAGCTGCCTTGTTTTCCATTCCTATTAGGGCCCTGCGGCAGAAACTCAGCCAGCGAGCTAACCCCAGATACCCCCTGCACCCTGCAAACATTATATTACAGTACTTGTGAGGGGGAATCCCCCCTTTTGATGAAACGATT
>NC_056525.1:53630309-53632275 GCF_019175285.1 Sceloporus undulatus
AACATTTTGGTTTGCCTGTCTGTCAATTGTTGAAATCCGTATTGGAAAAAAATTCATATTGCTATAATGGCAATATCTTTTGAATACAACACATATATTGGATAGAGTGGTGAAAAAACAATATTGGAAACTAATTTTGTATATGATAATGGCAGCCAAGTTACTATATTTACAAAAATGGAAACTCAGGCTCTATACAGACTGGCTGAAAATGCTGGCCTGTGGGCGGAGTAAAGGTGCAGCATCCTGATGTTTGCCCTAACTACGCCCCATGGCACCATTTGGTATGCGCCAGTCCAGCTGACACAAGCCATCGTGACACACCTCCAGCACTGTGGCCAAATGACACTGCACCAAAGGGGCACCATAGAGCCATGCTGCCACAGCTATGCCGCCCTTTAGAGGGCACAAAATAAGCCACTTTTTGCAGCTCCTTATTGCCCTCTCCCGGGGCTATATCGGGGCCACAGTGTGAGGTTGCCTGATTCAGCCAGGAATCTGTACAGTGCAATCTGTATAACTCCTTAGTCAAATTCCTTCAATAGAAGAGTGGTAAATAAAGGTAATAAACATGAGAGATTTGGATAGGCTCTCAATAAGAATTAAAGAAGAAGAAGGTATAATGACAGAGGATGACTGGGATTTAATTGTAAAATATTGGAGAAAGGAATATATTAGTACTGGAGTTTAATTTGTAAAATACAATAGAAAGGAATATAGTAGCATTTTAGTTTAATTGGTTAAGAAGAAGTGATATGAAAACCAAATTATTATTTGGAAAAGAATTGTTAAACTATCTGAAGAAGAAAGATATACACACAGAGAGAGATAAGAATATTTAAGTAGAGATATAATGGAAATACAAAATGATATAAGAAGAAATTTATAAACAGATGGGTATATGTAATGGAATAAAGAAAGAAAACATATTTTAAAAGTAATACAGAGTATCCAAATTATAAATAACTCGGGCATAAATATAAAAGAAGTGTATATATTAAAAATGACAGAAAAAGAAAAAGGAAAGGAATCCTAGTACAATGGAGGGAAGTTAAAACAGTTCATAAATATGTTTATATGAGTTAGGAATAGTTGTATGTAATTATGTGGTTGTGTGTAAGTTTTTGTTTTATGTTTATGTGTATTTTGTTTTGTTAATGTGTATTTTATTACTTGTTTAATAAAATGTATATATATCCTGTGGTGGGGGGAAGGTTAGGTGATGTCAAACTAAATTCTATTTTCTTTGTATGTGCTGATTTGAATTAGAATCTTGGTTTTAATAATAATAATAATAATAATAATAATAATAATAATAATAATAATTTTATTTATATTTCCCACTTCTCCCTGCGGATCAAGGCAGGATTGCAACAATAAAAACAACAATTACAAGATTAAAACTACAGTATCATATAAAACACACTCAATAAAACAATATAACCATCACCAATACAATGTATTGACTAAATCGTCATTTAAATACATATCATTACAAATAGAGGTGGCGTATTTCTAACTGTCTTATAACAGATTAGGTGGATAGGCCTGCCAGAAGGATGAAGAAAATATCCCCTATAAATGCAATTCATATATTTTCTTTTATGTTTGGTGAAATTTCCATGAAATAAAAGTAGTTTTTTCTCATCTGTGTTTTAAACTGTTTTTCATTTTAAAGAATAAGCTGGTCAGTGCTACTGTTTTTGATTGTTGTACTTGTTGTACTCTGATGAACGCAAGCTTGGCAGGTCAACAGTTTGAGGCCCAAGTGCCATGTGACAGAGTGAGCCCCCCGCACTAGTCCCAGCTTCTGCCAACCTAGCAGTTTGAAAGCATGTAAAAGTGCAAGTAGATCAATAAGTACCACTTTGGTGGGAAGGTAACAGTCATGCTGGCCATATTTTTTATAAGAGGAGATGATGATGATGATGATGATGATGATGATGATGATGATGATGATGATGAT
>NC_056525.1:53632285-53641254 GCF_019175285.1 Sceloporus undulatus
ACAACTGGAATATGCAGTGTTAAATGACAAAATATGCGTGTGGGGGGATGTTTTTATGTTTTTTATAATCCACCCAATCCAGTCCCATATACTTTTACTCAGAGTTTTGATACTTTTTAATTGTTTAAATCATATTTTGGGATGACTTTTGTGACACAAATGTTTATGCAAAAAACCCCAAAACTTTGGGGTTTTGGAATATACTTACTTTCTGCTAAAAATGATGGAGTTTTGCATTTTTCCCCTTCACAAAAAGTACAAAATTGTGGGAAAAAAATCTTGGCAATTTGTTATTTTCTTGAAAGGTTGAAGGTATGTGTGCATATGTCTAAACTTGAAATAGCTAACTGAGGGCCTGAACGGACTGGCTAAAATAAAGCTGCTTCAGGTCACTTTGGAGGTATGATGTTTAAATGCTGCATGCATCCTAAGAGGCCGGAAGCCATGCCAAAACCACGTCCTAAGGACTGGAGCGCAGCTTTGGCGCAGCTTCTGGCCTCTTAAGATGCCTACATCATTTAAACTTCATTGTTGCATACTTTAGTACATTATGGGGACATTCTGTGGTACCATAGAGCCCTGCAGAAAATCAGACCTGTGTACCGCAGGAATCTATTCCCTTCCTGTTGCAAGAGTGCCACTATAATTGCCATTGATATCTGGTGGCAATTACTGCAGTGATAATCTCTCAGCAGCTTCCACACCATAATAGTAGTATGCTCCCCTGTTGATTGGAGGCAAAACTCAGAAAGTTCTCCATCTATGTTTTATAGAATATGTATTTCACACTTGATCTTAGCCAAAAAGCTGAGAAGTGATATACAAAATATGTATTTCCATAAACTGAGAAGTTCGCTGCTGGTCAAACCAACCAGGTGGACCACTGATTTGATAGTGTAAGATAGTTTTATAAATTTATTGTGTGTTTGCACAGATTTATCAGTCTTCTAGTGCATCAAGGTGCATTATGAAACAAACTAAAAAGGAAACAAGGGGAGATCCAGAGTGATACCACAAGGGACAAAGTCTTGATATGGCGTTAATTTTCCTAAGCTGAACACAATGTTGAACACAACTGTAGGTTGTCGTGTTCATAAAGTAGCAATTTGAACATGTCTGTACTCACTGACTGCATGTTTGCAGAATGACAGATCTCAATGACCTCTTCCCCTTCTGTACTCCATAAAACCATGTGTTTGATTATGCACAAGTAATTTATAAGTATAGTTCCTGGCTGTTTAATTCATCATCTGCTCTAGTACTGATGTCAGGGTGACTGAGTGGTAATTGTTTGAGTCCTCTTCTCCCCCCTCTTTTGAAGATGGGGACAACATTTCCCCTCCTCCAGTCTGCTGGGACCTCTCTTGTTCTCTAGGAATTCTCATATATTATTGCCAGTGGTTCTGAGATTACTTTTGCCACTTCTTTTAATAACCTTGTATGTAGTTCTTTTGGCCAAGTAGACTTGGAGTCATTTAGGACAGCCAGATATTCCTGTACTCTCTCTTTGCCTACTCTGTTCTGCATTTCCCCTGCTGCATCATCTGCTCCATTTCCCCCAGAATGAGCACTGTTCTCCTTTTCAGGGAAGCTCCCAAGGCAAAGAAGATGTTTAGTTCTGCCTTTTCTCTGTCCTCTGTCAGCATTTCATAATCTTTCCTATGCAGTGGCCAAACCTTGTTCTTCCTTTTTTCTATGGACATAATTTTTTAAAAAAGCCCTTGGCTTGATAACATGTAAATGGGATCTAGGAATCTTAGGGGCAAAATAGAAGCTGCCCCTGAGAAAGCTGGATTGGGGCTGTGGCAACCACATAATGCAGTCCAATACATCTTTTTGCACTAGCGAAAGCTGGCTTTTCTCACCCTGCTGAGCCTCCAAAGTGTCCAGAAGCTGGCCCATGCATGGGCAACCAGGTGGCATGAAGCTGGCTTCATGTCGACTTCAGATCATATGGCATTAAAATGCCATGCTTTGAAGCCACCAGATGGCAGTGGAAAAAGGTGTCTGCTTTGTCAATTGATTACAATTGATTAAAATTGTAACAAAACAGGGACTGTTTGAGAAATTCAATGTTATGTGCCTTAGAAAGAAACAGTTAGCTTCTTATAGGCCAGGGACAACCAGGATCTCAAGGGAGTCACTTTTCTGTTCGTAATGGAGTTGAAATTTTATTACCTCTCTTCTTTTGCCTTTTGTCTTTGATCACCACATGGCCAAGAAGGGGAGTGATATTTATCTGGATTTAGATTACCTCCACAACTGATCTACAACAAAAATAATATCTGATACAAAATGTAGGCTTGTGACTCTACCGTTGTTATTTCTTTTCTCATGTATGATTTTTAAGACTTTCTTCAATGTATACTACACTAAACAGACCTGATGCAGATCAGAATTAGATAGTTAATAAAATGGCCCCTAGCTTAGCAACACATTTTATGTGTCCGTCTCTTTTCTGATGGAGTGAGAAATATTCTAAAGCACAATTTTGCCAAACACATTTTCTCCATTGATCATGCACATATTTTTCAAAGGTATGCATTTTAGCTGTTCATGTTATAAATAAATTGCATCTCTCTCCCTCCTGCCCCTTTCTGTGTCCTTGTTTTATCCTGTGAAATGCCCTGATAAGACATGAAAATGTGCAAATCATCATGACGGCACACTTCTTCTTGCAAAAAGTCTTCGGAGGTATAGAATAGCCACTTTCCTCTGTCATCATGGATTATTTTATACACTAAAATTGTTTTCTATCTCCAAATATACCATCCAACAGATTTGTTGCTTGGATTGCTAGGCCACTCAGGTTCTAGGAAAGTACAGATAGTACCACCTTGCCTGATCATAGCTAGTAAACCTTGCTTTAATTGTAAATAATATCATTGCTTCATTATTAATCTCAGTACTGATGTATGTTGCTTTTCTGAGGGCTGTAAATGAAACTGCATCTGACAGTCTTCATTTGATGTAGATGGCTTGGTTAATATGTTTTTACCTCTTCTTTTACCAGCATTTCTATCAGACAATAAATGGCTTGAAGGTTCACAAGAAATAGGCCCTTTCTTGAAGCTCAGGATTCTTGAGCCCGAAGAAGGGATTAATTCAACCCCATGTTGTTTGTTTACTTTACAAAGAGATCGATAAAACATTAAAGGAAGAGAAGCAAGAGCTCAGCACTTCCCCTTGTAATTAACTGAACAATGACACATTCTAAATGTAAAGTTTTGTACTGAGAAAGGCATATCCATAGGAACAAACAGAACTTTATATCTGCCTTTAATTTGATTAAAACAGGACAGAAACGACTGGTGTTCTGTTGCTATGTGTGCATTACCTACAGAGGAGGGCTTTTTTCTCTAGATTGCTACCCCATCTATTTTCTCCTATCTAGTGAACAGGAGACAAGCATGATTCTAATTGGACCATTAGGAGTGGTGATGAAATGTTACTAATTGTCAAAAGCAATTAAGTGTAACAACATGTCACAGGTAAATTAATGAGACTCCAAATGTTATGAGCAAGTTGCATTCATCTAGATGGAAACGAATGCCATCTCATCTGCATGTTGTCCATGGTTAATTTTCCTTTTGGTCTTTACACTGGAAACTGCGCATCAGGTCAGAGAATGCAGAATTTAATCTTTCCAGGAATTATGTCTCAGTCCCAGTAGTGACAAAAACTTTCCACAGGCACTAATATTAGGGTTAAGAGCTTTGATTTTGAAAAACTAGCCAAAGGACAGTTACATTCTATAGAAGGACAATTCTTTTCAATTAGAGTTGGAGTGGGTGTTCATTTACCTGGGTTGTTTGCAGTGTTCAGAACTTGCAGTTTGCCACTGTCTTGACTAGTTATCTTGGCAGGTGGCATAAGGGTGTGGCATTCCTCAAATATCCTCCTCAGCAAAAAAGTTCAAATTTTTTTAAAAAAATGTTAATAACTGTGTTAGTATGGAAAAACAGTATGCAAAAGAATCTTGTAGCACCTTTGCAACAAATTAAAAGGAAGAAGTTGGTAGCATGAGTTTTGATATGCATGCATCTGAGGAAGAAAGCTCATATCTATGAACACTCATGCTTCCAACTTTTTTCTTTCAATTAGTCTCAAAGGTACTACAGTTCCAATTGCATACCAATGTCTCTTAGGTTTCATTGAAGAAGGGATGGGAAGAACATTGAAAAAATGTTTGGAAAAAAATGTTTGAAAAATGAAAAGGTGTTTCCTAAATTTTGAGAAATTTTGGTGAAAACAAATCCTGGGCTGATGAGAATCTACACAGTTTGAGTCTTGCAAAATCTGCAGATGGTTATTTTGAAGAGAAAACATCATATTTCTGCAGAGAAAATAATATTTTTGTGTAGAAATATTAATCTATGCACAGAAAGCAACATTTCTTTACACATTCTACACAGAATATGCAATCTACTTTGCATAGATTATGCTGTTTTCAGCATAAAACTACCAAATAACTGTGAATAGTGTTTGAAACCTGCAGTTTACTTGCTCCATTTGAGATTAATATCAGTGAAGATTTACACCTCTAAGTTTCAATTTCAGATACAGGTCTATGGCAACTTAGGGAGGTGTGATTCCCCACTTTCTGAAAAAAAATATTATCAGAGCAATGGAAAATGCTTACCTTTTCTTCAAATTTTGTAAGCATTAGGCTTTTTAAACAGCACAGAGGAGATTGTGTAAAAATACCTAAATGAATGAATACATACATACATGTAGTGGGCCCTTCTGTTACGCAGGGGATCCATTCTGGACCCCCTACCCACATAAGAGAAAAAAAGCATAAGCCTTCTTCTGGGGCATGCAAGGCTTTTTTCTGGCGCAGCTTCCAGCATATGCTGTACATGCAAAGATACCCGTCTCTTCTAAGCAATCCCATTTCATTTTCCTGAACTTCAAAATGCATGAATTTTAGTCATGTTCCATTTTCCCAACCCTGTCAACAGCTACACCCTCCCTTTCCTTGCTGTATTGGGTATTATTGTAGTCTCCAGTTTTGTACAGCAGTCTACCTGTACCAAGTGAATATGAGCAGAGGATCTGTTTAGCTCTTTCTGCTCAGCCCAGCAAGGTTCAGGAGCTGGCAATGATGGACATAGTGGACGTAAAAGATGGGGCCATAATTGTCAGAGCACAAAGCATTCTGGTCCTGAAAATGCCATGGCAGAGCCAGATCATAAATACAACATCCAAGCTAAGAGCAGTGACAGTGAGGATGGACATGACACAGTATTCATTCCACAAAGGTCTCAGCTAGACAGGTAACAGCCAGACTGGTTTGTGGTACAAGAGGCACAAGTCTGTGCTGTGATAGCTGCTGAGGAGCCAAGGGACTTTCAGGACATGCACAGGAAGTCAAGTGCTGAGCAGGAAGGGTGGAATGGAGCCAGAGTCAGAGAGTGTGGGGATTTGGTGGGCAAGGATGTGTTTAGTGTGCAGAGGAGAGTGTTGCGGGAAGCAGGTGGCAGAGAAAAAAAAAGAGGCCTGATAGTACCAGGGAGAACAGAGCCAGGATTGTGGCTGATACAGTAAGTACAAGACAGAAGTAAAGATGTGTGCATTGCAGCCAAGATCAGAATGGGATCAGACTGGTGCAAGGAAAGTTGACACATACATCCATGATGGAGGATGCTGGAGGATTCCAAGGCAGGAGGATCAAGGACAGTGGTTTCAGGCTGTGCTAAAGTCAGAATGTGTCAAGAATTGTCAGATGCTTGCAGTTGACAGGGGAATTATCAGAGCAGGAAGAATTGGTAGATAGATCCTTAGCATCTAGGTCAGTTGATGGAGAGTCAGTAAATGGTCTGACACAACCAGTTGTACTGGAGATCTTGTCAGCTAGAGGTCAAGAAAGAAGTGTTGCTGGGCAACATGGAAGTGGAAGTTGCTGTGTTGTCAAAAGGTGCAAGTGGAATACAGTGGGCTAGGCACTTGTTGGAAGACCTAGAAGAGGACTGTAGCACTGCAACGGTGGTGAATGAGGATTCACAGGCATGGCAGAGTCAGAGACCCAGAAATGTAGAACCAGGAAGATTGTGGTAAGATACCAAGATGTGAGAGAACTTGTGCAGAATGGGGAGCCGAAGCCACAGGATGTTGGTTCTGAGGACAACATAGCTGACATTCACACAAAGCAGGTACCTGTGGAAAGTCACGAGAGATTGGCCAGCAGGTTAGGTATCAGCAATTAGTTCTACATGACTTTTGGGGCAAATGCAGGTGGCACATGGAACACATCACATGTCTATATATCTATATGTCAGAGATATTTCCACCAGTGAAGAGATCCAAAACATCAGTACTGGAAGCCAGGTGGAGAGCATTTGAATAAAAATTAAAGGGGAGGGATGTTATGGTGGGAGTCTACTACAGACCCCCCAGTCAGATAGAGGAATTGGATGATGCCTTTCTAGAACAGATGACTATACACTCAGAAAGGAGAGATGAAGTAGTGATGGGTGACTTCAACTATCCTGATATTTGCTGGAATTCAAACTCAGCAAAATCCTCAAGGTCTAGCAAATTCCTCACTTGCCTCGAAAACAATTTCATTATCCAAAAGGTGGAAGAGGCAACAAGAATGACTTGGTTAATGGGGTGCAAGTGGTGGGATCCTTAGGTGGAAGTGACTGTTCTCCTGGAGTTTATTATACAGTGGAAAGGAGAAGCCAGACATAGTCAGACAGGCATTCTAGACTTTAGGAGACCAGATTTCAGTAAACTTAGAGAAGTATTGAGGGTGATCCCATGGTCAGAAATACTAAAAGAGAAGGGAGTTCAGGATGGATGGGAGTTTCTCAAAAGGGAGATACTGAAGGCACAATTTCAAACTGTTCCAGTGAGAAAGAAAAATGGGAGGTTTCTCAAGAAACCAGGATGGATGACTAAGGAATTTTCAACTGAGCTAAGTTTTAAATGCAACATGTATAAGAAATGGAAAAATGGGGAAATCACGAAAAAGGAATTCAAAGAAATAGCAGGCATGTTTAGGGGTAAAGTCAGAAAAGCTAAAGCGCAGAATGAACTCAGGCTTGCTAGAGAGGTTAAAAAGAATAAAAAGGGCTTTTTTGGATATGTCTGCAGCAAAAGGAAGAAGAAGGAAATGGTAAGGCCACTGCGTGGAGAAGATGGCAAAATGCTAACGGGATAGAGAAAAGGCAGAATTACTCAACACCTTCTTTGCCTCAGTGTTCTCAGAAAAGGAAATAGGTGCAGAGGACAGAATAGGGGAATTTCAGTACAGAATAAGTAAAGAGATAGTACAGGAATATCTTGTTAATCTAAGGCGGGATACACACCGCCATATAGTACGTATAGGATACGTACTAGGGTTAGGAAGGGGCGGTGCTTCCGCACCCCCCTAACCCTAGTACGTATCCTATACGTACAAGATGGCGGCACACCTTCTACATGGGCGCCACCATCTTTACGTACTGGACACATAGCGTCCAGACGTGTCGCGACGCCTATGATGTCGCGAGTCCGCGCCAGGCGCCTCGCGACGTCACGCCGCAAGAAAGAAGCTCCGAAATGAAGCGTCTTTTTTCGCTCCGCGCGGGAGTCGCGCGGTTTGGCTGCTGACTCCCGGAGCAAATGGCGGAGGTGGGGGAGCGCCGCAAAGCGGCGGTTTGTACCCCGCCTAAATGATTTTAAGTCTCCAGGACCAGATGAACTATATCCAAGGGTATTAAAAGAACTGGAAAATGTAATATCGGAGCCATTGGCAATAATCTTTGAAAACTCCTGGAGAACAGAAGAAGTCCCAGAAGACTGGAGGAGGGCAAACATTGTTCCCATCTTCAAAAAGGGGGGGGGGAGGAGGATCGCAACAATTATCATCCAGTTAGTGTGACATCAATACCAGGAAAGATTCTGGAGCAGATCATTAAAAAGAAAGTCTGTGAACATCTAGATGGCAATTCAATAATCACAGAGAAAGAAGTCATGCCAGATAAATCTGATCTCTTTCTTTGATAAAATTACCAGCTTGTTAGATGAAGGGAATGTTGTGGATATAGTATATTTTGATTTCAGTAAGGCCTTTGACAAGATTTCCCATGACATTATTTCAAACTAGTGAAATGTGGGCTAGAGAAGGTAACTGGTACATGGATTTGTAATTGGTTGACTGGCTGAACCCAAAGGATGCTCAACAATGGCTCCTTTTCATTCTGGAGAGAAGTGACCAGTGGGGTCCCACAGGGTTCTGTCCTGGGCCCAGTACTGTTCAACATCTTTATCAATGACTTGGATGACAGATTTGGCGGCATACGCATCAAATTTGCAGATGACACCAAATTAGGAGGAATAGCTAATACTTCAGAGGACAGGATCAAAATTCAAAATGACCTGAATAGACTTGAAAGCTGGACCAAAGCTAACAAAATGCAATTCAAAATGGAGAAATGTAAGGTACTGCACTTAGGGCGGAAAAATGAAATGCACAGATATAGGATGGGGACACCTGGCTGAACAAAACCACGTGTGAAAGCGATCTAAAAGTCCAAGTAGACCACAAGTTGAACATGAGTCAACAGTGTGATGCGGCAGCTAAAAAGCCCAATGCAATTTTAGGCTGCATCAATAAAAGTATAGTGCTAGATCAAGGGAAGTAATAGTGCCACTCTATTCTGCCTTGGTCAGGCCCCACCTGGAATATTGTGTCCAGTTCTGGGCACCACAATTCACAAAGGACATTGAGAAACTGGAGCATGTCCAAAGGAGGGCAACTAAAATGGTGAAGGGTCTGGAAACCATGTCTTATGAGGAATGACTTAGGGAGCTGGGGATGTTTAGCCTGGAGAAGAGAAGGTTAAGAGGTGATATGATAGCTCTGTTTAAATATTTGAAGGGATGTCATATTGAGGAGGGAGCAAGCTTGTTTTCTCCTGCTCCAGAGACTAGGACCCAGAACAATGGATGCAAGCTGCAGGAAAAGAGATTCCACCTCA
>NC_056525.1:53641354-53648136 GCF_019175285.1 Sceloporus undulatus
AGGTTAAGAGGAGATATGATAGCTCTGTTTAAATATTTGAAGGGATGTCATATTGAGGAGGGAGCAAGCTTGTTTTCTCCTGCTCCAGAGACTAGGACCCAGAACAATGGATGCAAGCTGCAGGAAAAGAGATTCCACCTCAACATTAGGAGGAACTTCCTGACAGTAAGGGCTGTTTGACAGTGGAACACACTTCTTCAGAGTGTAGTGGAGTCTCCCTCTTTGGAGGACAACCTACTTTATATAAGGGAGAGGGACAAAATCTCCATGTTGTTTGTTGTTGGTTGGTTGATTGGTGAAGCACTTTGATAGTCTGTATAGCAGTTGTGAGTATGCAAGATGGAGCAGTCTGTACATATTTTGTATTTACTCTGAGACCAAGATTAAAGCCCTCATTGAGTGAATCCAGCTGTCCAGCAATTCATTTCTCCAAGAGAACCAGCAGTCTGTGTGGGATAATTAGGTTTCCACTTTTTTGAAGAAATCTCTCTTGCCTTAGGACTTTCTACTATTACCTCTTGTATATGTAATGTCCTTTTAGAGCTTAAGGTATTATGATTAATAAAGCATCAAGCATTTTTATCTGCAAAGAATTTGTCTAAGAAAAACAACAACACTCAGTTAAGGACAATCCTTTCTTTTATCCCAGCAATAGGGAAAAAAGATGCCTGAAGTAGCTTTTACATTTTTAAAGAAAATTAGGAAAAATTAGGAAAAAAGCATGGAGAATATACGTATTATGAAATCAGAGCTTGCTGTTGAAGAGTCATTTTTCAATGGTAGTATGTTTGTTTTGTGTGTGCCAAACACTCCTGATATTCAGACATCAGGATCTGACTGCAGTTCACTAAGAGTATGGGTAGTAGCTGCTGACAGAGGCCTCCATCTAATACTTGGCTGCTGCCAGTCAGAGTAGAAAATTGTGGGTTGATAGATCATTGGTGTAAGCTGGCTTCCCATGTTAATATCTCTACATGACCTCTGTGCTGTGGGCTGAAGGGTGAAGCCATAGAAGAATTGTGTCTCTTGTTCTTTGCAGAAACACATCTCAAAGCAAAGGGCATCTGAGAGATGAAGCAGTACTAGACAATGAAAAACATTCCCAGATAGAATGATGTAGTTTTCGTTCCATGTCTATTTTAAGGCAGGCTGTCAATCATTTATTAGCACAGTGCTTTTAGCTCTCCCTTTCTTTCCCAAGGTCCTTAATGAAACAGGCAAACAGCTGCTCTGAGCTGCTCTGTACATGTGAGGAGACAGGAAGCTGCATCATAAACACCACTGCAATTTCTATGCTGGATTTTGTTAATGGGACTTTTCAACTTGTTTTCCCATCCAATCTCATCCTATTTTCTGTCATTGGGCTTTCCTTTGATCATGGTTTTTTATGCATTGCTCCTTTCCACTAGAGGGCTTGGCTGACAGTGTTTTCCCTGCTTCATCCTGAAAAACCTAAAAACACAGCAGCCTTTGTTTACAGAAATGGGGAACATGGCCTCTCTTTTGAAGCATGTACCATTAAACCCACATTTCTGGTACAGCAGAAAGCTATTACAGTGTTGCTATTTTCCTACTCGAGGGCATGAAGCTGGCTTGCAGAGATCTGAGGTCCATATTTGTCACGAATCATCATGGCTCTGTAGGGAGATAATCTAAATTCTGTAATATTTTTATCTATCTCAAGAAGGCATGCTGTAACAGTATTGAAATCCAAAAATGTGGAATAATATTTCAGATAGAAATGTATGCATATCAAAATAGGTAGTTCATACTTACTCCACTGGGAGCAGGTAAACCCCACTGAGATCAATGGGACTTCCTATGATCAAGTTTAAACAAACAGATATTCATGGTACATTCCCTACCAAATCAAACTTGGGATATTTGTTAAACCCATATTTACCAAAAACAAACAAACAACCATCATACAATAACAACAAACTGCAAGGAAAGCTTCATCACAAGCCTTTTGACGGACTTTATCCTGAGAATGTATTTAGATGAGTAGAAACAGTTATTCACTAAAATGGGTTTTTCTGATTCATTTTCTATGAGGATCTTGCTAACCTGGGCAGCATTGTATATTTAAAATATGCTTTCCTGTAAGATACATATTTCTAAATGTATTTTCTCTCAAAATACACATTTTGAACATATGCTGATATGGAGGTTTTCAAGTAAGAGCTAAGTAAGATCACTGGGAAAGTGTGAAAGCTAGTTGATAGTTAAGTTCCCATCTACATGTTAGTTCAAGAGAGGCACCTCAGTGCAGTTTGCATAAGAGCATCTAATTCCTTAAGTATTCCTATATGTAAGTCCACAAATTTGCATCAGATCACAAAAGTTCCAGATTTGGGGAATAAACTGATATGTATAACATCTTTGTCTATACCCAAATGTTCCATGGCAGTCAGCAGAGTTCTGGAGGATGAGGGGGAGGTGATTTTCACAATTTTCCCTTTACCCTGAAGTCCTTGTGTCTCTTCAAAAGCTAATCTGGAGGAATGAGGGTCCCTCAAGAAACAATGGGAATTGACTCATAGATTAATAACCTATTTAAAACTACAATTATTTATGCAGCAGCTATTTTGTAGCATCTTCAATCAGCCTTAGTTGTGCCTCCCCCCACCTTTTTTTGATCTAAAGACCCCATATCACATGGAGCTATAATTAGTCCCCTTTTGTGTCTTCCCTCTTCTTGATCTGTAAGATCCCATTCCTGCAAAGAGAGTGGGGATTGTGTGTATTTAGGGGATGGCAATGGTGAAGCCTAATTGTATATTATTAAAATAATATGATTTCCCCCTTTTAGAAGCTGCAGGCGATGCACCATGCTTCCTTGAAATTTCACACAGCTGGCTTTGACTGGAGCTGTGAAGGGTCTCCTGCAGGTGCTGCCACATAATCTTTTGACACATAGTGTCAGTAATTAAGTATACAATTAAGAGAATGTCTGCAATTAATTCAATCAGTCTGTCAGTCAAATCCTCATTTCTAAAGGGCCTTTCATCCTAGGCTACTTCAGAGTGCTGTATAAAGTAAAATGCCAAACATAATGTAACATTTTATTTAAGGTTTAAATCAAAGGAGCTCTAATCAGTTCATCGTGGGCAAAAGAAAGTGATCTGAACATTTATGGGGGTAACACGGGACAGATTTGATCTCATTTTTAAAATTATAATTCAAAAGAAGGAGAACTCTCTCCCTGGTATTAAAGTTTGATGTTATGCCCTTGAGATTGTCATGCCTAGGCCTCTTTATATAAATCTCCACTTTCTTCCTTTAATTATTCTATAGTATCCACCACATCCTATAAACAGTTCTATAATTTGTCTATCTGTTTCAGTTGAAAGCTCCTCAAAACTGGTTAGTTGATCTGTATCAACAAGGCATCATTCATAGGTTTATTTTATTTCTATAGATATTTATAAAGCACTCTTCGCCTCAAGATTTCAGTCCAGTGATCAATAAATATGTAATAAAAACAATAAAATGTGGGTATAGACCAATAAAAGACAGTTTCTAAAATTCCATAAAATAGATTGAACAGTATAAAATGCTTGGGGAAACAGAAATGTTTTACTCTGGTGCCAGGAGTACTGCTACTGGGTGGCGGGGGGGGGGGGGTTCTCAGAGAAAGAGAATTCTTCTCCCACCCATGCATTTTTCCTCCTGTCCCTAAATTTCAAACACTGCAGTGTGGGATATTGAAAAATTATCCAGACTAAAACTCATATTTGCTGTGTTCACATTCCCTTGGTAAATTTGCCTAGATGTCTAAACCATACAGTTGGCCCTTATAGAATCATAGAATCATAGAATCACAGAGTTGGAAGAGACCACAAGGGCACCACAATTTAAAAAGGATGTGGAGAAACTGGAGCATGTCCAAAGGAGAGTGACTAACATGGTGAAGGGTCTGGAAGCCATGCCCTATGAGGAATGACTCAGGGAGCTGGGGATGTTTAGCCTGGAGAAGAGAAGGTTAAGAGGTGATATGATAGCCCTGTTTAAATATTTGAAGGGATGTCTTATTGAGGAGGGAGCAAGCTTGTTTTCTGCTGCCAGTAAGGGCTGTTCGACAGTGGAACAAACTCCCTCGGAGTGTAGTGGAGTCTCCTTCCTTGGAGGTCTTTAAGCAGAGGCTGGATGGCCATCTGTCAGGGAATGCGTTGATTTGGATTTCCTGCATGGCAGGGGGTTGGACTGGATGGCCCTTGCGGTCTCTTCCAACTCTATGATTCTATGGCCCGTTATAGATCGCCCAAAAGGGGCGGTCTTGGGCCACTGCCGATTGCAGCACGGAGGAGCGGCAGCAGCCAAACCGCGCAACTCCTCCGCACTGCAAAAAAGGAGCGCGGAAATCGCGCTCCTTCCGGCAACCCGGAAGAGACGTCGCAAGTGCCAAAGCACGCACTCGTGATGTCTCTTCTGGGTTGGGACGTGCGGACGCAGAGCGTCCGCTACGTCAAGATGGCAGCGCCCATCTGTATAGGGTGCCGCCATTTTGACGTATCAATTACGCACAAGGGGCAAGGCGCATCTGGAAGTGCCGCCCCTCACACGTAATCATGGTGTGATGATGGCACCTCTTGCGTCCGTCTGTAACGCACCTATGATTCTAATTTAAATCTTATAGGACCAAAGCACAGATAAAGTTGATTCATTGGTGATTATCACACAGAGGCTTACTATCACTAAAATGTCGCTAAATCATCCCTAAAGTGCGATAGTGTGATTGCCTGTCACGTTTGTCCCTGTGATTAAATCATCAGAGAGGTGTCCCACTTCTCTCCCATCATAAAAGCATTCATGCTGCTGCCATTTTCCCAATAATGAATGTTCCCAATAACAAAAGCTGGTGTACAAATGCTTTGATGACAGGAGAGGAGTGGAACACCTCCCTGATGATTTAATCAAGGGGGACAAGCGCGACTGGCAATCCACCATCACACACTAGGGACTATCTAGTAGCATTTTAGCAATAGTAAGCCTCTGTGTGATAATCACTATAGACTAGATTAAGCATAGCATTGTTATCATGGCCATTAAATGGGAATTTAAATATGTATTTCATGACCATCATAGCTGCATCCTATGGAATCCTGGAATTTGGATTTTGGTGAGGGGATTTATTTGAACTATGTCTCTGGAGACCAGGGTTAGAAACCTTGCTTGGCCAGTGTAGTTTGAATGTTGGACTATATCTCTGGAGACCAGTTTGAATCCCATCTTGGCAATGGAAACACACTGGTGATTTTGGGCAAGTCACACTCTTTCAGCCTCAGAAGAAGGCAAAAACGAGCCTCCTCTGAACAAATCTTGCCAAGAAAAAACAATGATAGCTTTGTCTTAGGATCACTATAAGTCAGAAATGACTTGATGGCACATAACAACAATGTATTTAAAATTCTCTGCAAGGGAGCTTTAATTTCTTCCCTTGAGCCATTGCACTGGATCCCCCATCACTGCATTATAAAGACCTCACCAACCTCATCTCTGATGAAATCCCATTATTAGAGGGAAGACAGGCTGATCAGAAAGAATTCCACTTAATACTTCGTTGAACTTAAAATAAGGGCAATGCAGTTCATACTTATCATAACCTGTAGTCCAAGTACTATGGCTTCAAATGCCCATCCATTTGCATGGTCTCTGTGCAAATTTTATACTTCCATTGAAATTAAGGAAGGCTTGAGGGGCTTGGATTACAATTTAAAGATTGCCACTTTATGAAGATAACATCACATGCTATTTCCCAGGACTTCATAGAATGGAACCATGATAGATCAAATGGTTTCAGACTGCTATAATGTTATAACTTAGATATCACAGACATGATGTTACATTTCAACATTACAGTGTTCATGAGATGGATACTTAACCATATGTTATAGCCTGAAACCTTCCTTGAATCCCATTGTACCCATCTTGAATCCCATTGTGGGAGAAAGGCAGGAATAAATCCTTGAAACAACAAAACGAACAAACAAACCAGATTAGATCCAGGATCTATCTTGTATAGACAAATGTGCTGACTTCTGACTGATTTCATGCCATCTAACCCCATTCAAGATAGTCTTCTGATCCTCTATGTAGCATATTCAGAGAGGTAGAGGGGGCGTTATCACACATGAAACAGGAGCTCCAATTCAAAGCGAGGGGGGAGCAGAGTAACTTTGGATCCAAGGCAGTTCACATGATGTATTATCATACCTGAGGAACGAAATTGTGATCTCTACTTGGGCAAAGTGGAGTGAGTGCACATTGTATTACCACACCAGAGGGATTCAATGATTCCAATTGGCACCCTTGCACATGCTCAGTGGGGCTCTGGGTGCTGTCATCCTTCCCTGCCCCCTCCTTAGCTGTCATCCTTCATCGGTGTGAAGGAGGAGACAGGGGATGATGGGACAGATGGTAGGGTGGTAGAGGGGACAAGATCAGGGTGAAGGAGGTGGCAGGAGATGATGGGACAGATCACAGGGGGTCACTGGGGGCGAGATCAAGGTGTAGGAGCAAGCAGGGGATGATAGGACAGGTAGCAGGGGGTCACTGGGGGCAAGATCGGGGTGAAGGAGCAGGCAGAGGATGATGGGACAGATTGCAGGGGGTCACTGGGGGTGAGATCGGGGTGAAGGAGGAGGCAGGGGATGATGTGAAGGGTAGCAGAGGGTCACTGGGGTGAGATCAGGGTGAAGGAGGAGGCAGGGGGATGATGGGAAGGGTAGCAGAGGGTCACTGGGGGCGAGATCAGGGTGAATGAGCAGACAGGGGATGAT
>NC_056525.1:53653008-53665019 GCF_019175285.1 Sceloporus undulatus
GGGTTTGTTGCTTATGGAATTTATAAATAAGCCTCTGACAACTATGCAACCGGAGGGGCCACTTGTTAAGTTAAAGCCATTTGTGAACATGCCACAACGTGCTGTTGTTGTGTGTTTTGGAATTTGGGGGTGTTTGTCCAGAAAGGCACCGAGGAGGAGAGGGCGGGCACACGCCTCCTCCTCCTTGCAGGACTTTGGTAGAGGCTCCGCCCCGGAGGGTGGCTCCGCCCCGGAGGGTGGCTACGCCCCGGAGGGTGGCTACGCCCCGGAGGGTGGCTACGCCCCAGAGGGTGGAAGCTCCGCCCCCAGCATGCAGCCACGCCCCGGAGGTGGAAGCTCCACCCCCCCCGGCTTCGGCCCCCCGACTTGTCGGGGGGACACCAACCCGGCCCCCGGCTCCAAAAGGTTGCCTACCCCTGATGTAATTAATACATAAAGAACAATTATGTCCTTCTGAGAGAACTTGTGGTTCTAGAATGGTATCTTGAGAGATACCTAGGACTGGGATCATATTTGTTATCAGTCACAACATAATTTGTAATAGATTTGTGAAACTGAACCATTACTTTGATAAAACAACATTGTTATATATGACACAATGTCTTGTTGAGCTTTGGGTTTGGAAATAATGTTGCATCACTTAGGCTTTGGAATTATTTTCAGAATCATGCTAAAATAAAAATAAATAAATAAAAACTAGGCAGGAAGTGAGAGAGAAATACAGCATAATTTTTGGGACATAGTACTAAATCTATCCAATAATTCACAGCCATGGTAAAAAAACAATTATTTGGTACTATTTAAACTCTACCGTTCCTTGTCTCTTTTGCTTGTATCTCTCAGGGAGGTTAAAGCTATGAAAAGGCCATAACATCTGTTGAACAATTAGTGAGATGAAATTACCTGTCAAATATTTTTAACCTTTACAGATTTTAAAGTGACACTTTAAGGCTACAATTCTATACACCCATTTATCAGGATAAAACCCCATTGAATTCAGTAAGACCTCTAAGCAGACAATATAGGCATGTGATGTAAATGCTATATTGTGGATGCAAGCTGAAAAATCATAAGATCTTTTAGTGGAGAACTGATTTACATTTCCTTTCTTTACATATTGCTGTCACATCTGAATGGAGCTTTGTCAGAAATGTGAGTGTGTTTGAGGCAAGATAACAGAAATGCAAGCAAGGGCTTGCCTGCCTACATATTGAGAAGGTAAGGCTCAGTCTGCTTGTGTAAACTCACAATCCTAGGAATAATATGAGCATGAAAAGCAAACAGGACTATCACAGGTAGCAGCAGATCACAGAAAAAGGGCAAGTACAAATATAAAATCTGTAAAAATTTAATTGACTCCTAGTGTGTTGAAATCCTCAAGGAAGCAGGTTCTTTAACAAAAGAAAAAAAAATTAAACTTGACAAATGCCACAAGCAGATTTTCAAAATGTGTTCTTTCGAATATTCTCAAAGCATAAGTAGGTCACTAAAATACTTGCTACCATTTTTTCCTTCTTCATTACCATTTCCCCAGCATACACTCAGTTTCTGTTGGGACAGACCATTTCTCCTGATTTCTTCTATTCAGTATTTTGCTCCCCGAAGTCAAGCTGAAGGCTCAGTGGATTCAACTCCATGTCTCTTGTGCTTCACACCACTGAAATCTGATTAGTTATGAGACAGACTCCGGTGGAATGAAGGACAATAGAACTCATGGAATATTCTTTATTTGCTTGGAAGACTGTGGAAAACAGAATATATCATGAGAAAAAAAGGCAGCGCACACAGGTGAGAAGTGTGTTTGAATTTACAGCAGGAAGGAAATGATTTTAAAGATTATTTTTGCACAGCCTTATGAGCTATTATTTGTAACTTGATTACTTTAAAAAAAATTATTGTAAGATTTCACTACTAGGCCACCTTCCCTTTTAGTGCACATGACAATTAGATTTAGCATTCCTTAGTTAGTCAGCAGATTTACTCTTTTACTTTGAACTCTAATAGCAGTTAAAATTCTAAAGAAATCCTAAAACAAGGAAAGTCCATATGCTATTTTGAGAGTGGAGGTCATTAGAATACCCCTAGGCAACCTTAAAACATTTGTCACAATATTTTTGTGGATCATCTCTATATAAGCTCATCTATCCTCACAGCCAAAAATCACCAGCATATTGGAATGGAATAAGATAACACTTGGTATAAACAAGCCCCAAGGAAAACTTAAATACTTGCTCCCTAATCCTGTCTCAAATCTTTTTTCTCTATTCAAATAGCTGCTGTTTTCCACACTGCACTGTTATTTCCAGTTAGATGCCTGCCAGGTGCAACATGGATCTCCTTTTGATGCCACTGCCTTTTAATAAACTTCCAAAATATCACATTTGGGTTCAAATGCATAATGGTTATGTGAGTCCACCAAAGAACAGTAAGGGTAGCCAGCCACTCATGTCAAATAGCACAGTATTGGACAGGAATACTAAAATACTAAAACCTTCTGAGCACAGGTATGAGGTGTAGATTCAAAGAAATAGCGGATCATTTCTTCATAGTTTCTGCTTTATGACTAAACATGTAACATTTTGGCAGATAACGTGTTATATATGGATATATCCCATCTGCTTATACTACATTGGATGGAAGGATTTGGATGTGCCCAAAGAATGCAACAGACAGAACTGCCGATGAATGACCCCGTGGAAATATAGAAAAGAAAACAACAACACATGACTTTCACCTCAAAGTTCTTATAGAGGAAAAGAACCAATGAAAGAGGTTCTGAACAAGATATATTCAAAAGGTTATCACAGACATGGAAGTATCATTCATTGTGAATGAAATGGTCTTCAATGAGATCAAATCATCTCTATTTCAAAGAGAGCAAATCATCCTTCTACCCTTTGTGAGAACATGAACTACTTTTATTTCACAGCATGTTGAATTAATTGTGGAAATTTTTATTTAACAATCATTCTCCTCAGATGTTGAATAGAACCTTCCATCTAAAGGCACAATTTATATTGATTTGCAATCATTATATTGATTTGCTACAAAGCAATGAATAAAAGAAATAGACAAAAGGGGGAATGGAAAATGAGTTCAAATGCATCTCACAGAAATCACTGTGAGAAAGAAATAATTATTTCCATTTGCCAGAGGTGGGCAGAAAACCTGATCTCTACAAAGGCCTTAGCTAACTTTTCAGAGTCCCCATTCATTGATTAATATTTCAGTCCTAGATATGTTTACTTAGAGGCAAGTCTCAATGAATTTAATAGATCTTACTTCAAACTTACATGATCATATGACCGCAGCCCGATTTATCTCTACAGTCTACTTGAATAGAGGTCTCATTCTTCCTTACACTGTAAGGTGTTAATCTGAAGCACAGAGAAATTAAATTGTTTTGTCAATATATCATAAAGCATTTGTGCTAAAAAACAAAACAAAGTGCAAACAAAACAAAACAGAGCTGAGTTATTCTGAATTCCATCATCCCCCCCCCCCCCCCAATTCTGGATACTATGCACAGCACACATGCTTGAGAGTAAAGCAACTGAATCTTACTTGCAAGTATACATGCACATGATTTGGATAAAAGTTCTTAAGGTTTCCAAAGAAAGTTTGCTTTTTCAGGGATCAAAGAAGAAATCATTGCCACATTATTTAGAAATAACATCTTTTGAAAGGTGGGTACAAAGGGATGGCTTGCAAAAAGATTTAATAAAATGGCTTAGGTGGGAAAACAGGATGACTTTTAAAGTTCACTCTTGCACCCACCACCCACGAATAATGACATCTCCTGTCAGAAAGCACAGATTCTGAGTTTCCCAACCACACAGGTGCTGATACAGGACTTCAAAATGCTTGAAGGCTTTTCTTTTAAAGTACAAACCTGCTGTTGCAAGGCCTCTCCCTTGGGTATGTCAAGACTTGTCTGACAGTTTTTGGGAACTTCTTGAGAACAAAAGGTCTAAGCAGGAACCTGTCTGCTGAAATTCCTCACTGCAAACCTGAATTCTTTGAAATGCCTTTTCATTAGGCATGTTCCTACCAGTCTTGGGAGTGAGATCAGTCTCCTGCCTCTCAGCTCAATTCCCAGAGTGTTAACCCTTTCCAAGGCCAGGTCCCTTGGGTGCATGAAACCTACATAGAAAAGGACACTAAGGAAATTATTCCCCCACAAACACACCATCATGTACACCTGAGAAACAAATTTTAAGTTAACAAAAAGATGAATTAAAAAGAATTTTATGGAAACATAGCATCCATTGCATAGGAAGTCAAATCTAAATTAATCATTTAAAAATATACTAAGGGCTCATACAGACAGGCCAAAATAAAGCTGCTTTGGGTCACTTTGGAGGTATGCTGTTTAAATGATGTATGCATCCTAAGAGGCCAGAAGCTGCACCAAAGCTAGGCTGCAGTCCTTAGAACTGGAGCATGGCTTTGGCGTGGTGTTCGGCCTCTTTGGACACATGCAGCATTTAAACAGCATACCTCCAAAGTGACCCGAGACAGCTTTATTTTGGCCTGTCTATATGGGCCCAAAAGTGTACTTTGTTGACAGGCTTTTCTGTGGCAACTCTACATCATTTCTAATCTCTTAGCTTTGAAAAGAGTCAGTAAAGAAATAACGTTTCACAAGCCTTTAACCAAATCACAAATTAAATTTTCTTGGATTCATAGGGATAGAGATCAGATGAATAACAATTGTCTCTAGACTGAAGGACCTGTTGCCTAATAAAATAGATAGTTTAAGGAGCAAATCATTGTCTTAGTGTAAAGACAAATCATTTTATAATCCATGCAAAATGCAGTGGCATTTGTGCACACAAAGATAGGTATTGCAGGCTCATAAACAGAGCAATCACTAATTCAAAAGTGGAGCTTGTGAACAGTGATGAAATATTACTGTGCACAAAGTTAAGGACCATTTTTCATGGCCAAAAATGTGCAAAATTCCAGTGATTATTGTGAACCTAAAATCAAATAATTATTTATCTGATTGAACATGCCATATTCTACTGAATCAGCTGTGGTGGAATATTTAGACATCCCTATTACTTGCAAACTGCTGCACTGCATTTTAGAAAAATTAGTTAAATTTGCAACTTGTGCTAGAGTAAGATGCTATATTAGGGCGTAGTTCTCTTTATGTGAGGTTTCTCTAACATAAACCTTGTATATGTCTGTGTAGAAAGGAATGAGAATGATAAGCAGGGTTGTGGCTGCTGACCCATTTCCAGCTTATGCTTATATATCCAAACATATATATGCATACCATTTTACCAAATTATGGATCCTGCATAGTGAGCTTAAGCAAGATTCATGCTGCTGCCACATTGCTGAAATAATGCAGTATGACACCACTGTAACAATCATGTCTCCATCCAAAAGAATCCTGGGATCTGTAGTCTGTTGTAGCATCAGAGCTCTCTGAAAGAGAAAGCTAAATGTGTCACAACACTACAAAGGCCAGAATTCCATAGCACTTAGTCTTGGCAACAGCAGTCTCAAACTGCATGAGTTCTGCACAGTAGATGCAGCTCCAGTGTACATGCCCTGGACTCTATGGAAATATCATCTTATATATATGGAGGTTAAGATGGCTCTAGAAAAAGAGATCTGAACTCCTTAGCATATGTCCATCATTGCAGAATGCTATACTAAATACATTAAATTAAAACATTTCGATAAAAGCTTTCCATGTATTAGTGATTGCTCACTGATTTAAATTGAGAAGGCATTTGGTTGAATGGAGATGTCTGGCTGCTGAAGAATCAGTTCCTTGAAACTTTAAGAATGTTTGGCAGATGTGTGTGCATGTCTCATAATGTATGTGGGACAAAAACATGGGGACAAAACAATGGGCAGAGTGATGGTGAAGGAAAACTGATAAGGTAGAATTCAAAGATACAGTTGTGTTAATCTGTAGAATCAGTATGTAGAGATATCTTGAGACTAAAGAAAGAAGTTGGCAGCATGAGCTTTCATAGACTACAGTCTACCTCAGACTGTAGTCTACAAAAAGCTCATGCTGCCAACTTCTTTTTTCAGTTAGTTTCGAAGGTGCTACAAAATCTCTCTACATACTAAACTGATAAGGATTCAGAATCTGGGATCTACTTTAGAAACCAGTACTACAAAATAACAAAAGTGGTGAATAAATGTATCAGTTTTGTCATATTCTTTTGACTTTCACAGAGTCAGTCTTACTTCTGATCATTTTTAGAAAGAAAAAGCAAACTTGATTCCAGCACTTAAATTAACAATCTTTTTCAAAGATGAAATCTTGGATTATCAAGAGTAACAGTTTTTTGAGTGTATCCAAAAATGAATGTGTGTGTTATATGGGGTGGCAGAACATATATACATATATGTAGCCTTGAAGTATAATAGCTCATCTTCAGTTACAGAAGTATACAACTAGATAAGCACCTTAAATAAACACATATATTATACAGATAGTAGAACTAAATAGGCATGTGCTTTTTTGCTAATTAGAAGAGAACTGAAATTTGAAATGATAAAAAGCATCTGCGATTTCAAATGGAAAAGGCAACTTTCTGTGTATTTCTCTCCTCACTGGTACATCATCTCCTTCCAATCTTTTAAATACCATGTATGTTGACTTTAAAATATGTTTCTTCTTTCTATCTGGGTTTATTCTTAATTAAGTGTAAGTAATTGTCTATAAGCTTTACACCTTAGTATATATCCTTTTCAGACTTTTCTGAGCAGTACCATATCCCCCCCCCACCATCCTTTCCTGTCCTAAAGCATTAGCAAACCTTGCTATCATATGATTTGATAAAAGAGGGTAACTATTTACTTACCTGATTTTTGTTCAGCTAGGCATAATTCCAGAAATGGACAGCTTAACTTTAACTTGTCAAAGCACTCTCTTTCAAAAGAAAAAAAAAAAAAAGGGGGGGGGGATAAAAGAGAAATCACAATCTTTTGCTTTAAAAATAAATAAAATGATGTTAAAAAGAAAATAAAGTAAATAGCTCTTGATTTGTTTGAGGAAAATGGAAGAAAAGTGTTCTGAGTGATAGAAAAAGAAAAGAAAAAAGGAAGAAATGAATGGCTAATTTTATAAGGATTTAATTTTTTTTAAAAAAAACAATACAACAAGCAGCACAGCTAAAGAACTAAATGTCTGCCCATTTAAGGTGGTGTCCATCAGTGTGAGTCTTTATTTGTCTTATGCATCAGGAGGACTCCAGTTACCTAAACAATTCAACCAATAGGGAACAAAACCTCTCTACCTGGTTCCACCCACCCAGAACCTCACCCTAGTAGGGATAAGTGCACCTCTGCATATCTGTTAGCAAACCTCACCTTTACTCTGTACTCTATACCCTCTTAAGAAAAGCCAAGCCCAGAGTAAAGCAACTTTTCAAGGGAATTACTTTTGCAATATCAAAAAGCAAACCGTTTGCCTCCAGTGTAGTATGGTGCGTATGATGATTTGTAAGATTATAGTGTTAGAGAATGAGAAATGCCTCCAGACATTACAGTGCTGTTTTCTTGTCCATTCTGTTGGTGGAATTTGAAACAATGGTCCAAAAGACACTATAGAAATAGTCCAGTTTGAAACAGCTTTAACTGCTCAGCTCAGTTAAAGGAAATTCTGGGAACTGTAGTTTTGTAAGACATTTAGCCTTCTCTGTCAGAGAGCTCTGGTGCCACAAGAAAGTACAATTCCCAAGATTCACTAGCACTGAGCCAAAGCAGTTAAAATGGTCTCAAACTGGATTGTTTCTGCAGTATGTTTGGATCAATGTGTACTCTGCCATGTGTGTCAGATAAGTGAGGTCTTCTGCAGGGATGTAGTTACAGGAAGATAAAATGAAGGCCCTGCCCCTTAAATGGGAATTCAGCCCCCCCCCCCCATAAAATTTTCCTTAGTTCCCAAATTTCTAATATTTTAGTAAAGAAGGCATTGGAAATGGTTTACACCTAGAATTCTTATATTTGCTGTGTTTGCATTCCCATGGTAACATTTCCTGCCCTTTTGCTTTAGTTGCCTAAACTCTATTTCTGAATGTTCAACTGAAGTTTTAAGTTACTGCAATGCTAAAAAATTGAGCACTGAAGGAAACTTTTATGAGGAAGGGGTAAAATTCTTATTTTGGGTGAATTATTCTCATCTCCTCTCCTCTGTAGCTACATCTCTGGCTTTCTTAGAACCAAAGACACAGTTATTGTTGCTGTTTGCTTTTGAGTTCTGACAACTTCTGACAACCTAAGATGAACATATCACAGGGATTTCTTGACCAGTTTGCTCAAAAGGGGTATGCCGTTGCCTTCCTTTGAGGCTGAGAGTGTGTGACTTGTCCAAGGTCATCCAGTGGGTTTCCATGGCTGAACAGGGAATTGAACCCTTCTCTCCAGAGTCATCGTCCAATGCTCAAACGACTACACCATGCTGGATCCTGAACACTTATTTGTACATTCAATTATTTTTTGTGGCTAGATTGTCTGTCTGTCTGTCTGTCTATCATCTATATATCAGTTAATCTATCTATCAATAATTTCATAGTACCCCTTCACCACTTTCTCGCAATATGGGAAACAAGACAGTTCACTTTCTCCAAAATGAATGCAGTACAAAGACTTCCAAGAAATACTGGTCACCAATAACCACAGTCAAAGGATATAAACTATTGTCCATGCTGGGCCTTTATTGGGCTTCACACACCTATCCAACAATCAAGTGCACAATTAACAGTAGCTTATCTAAAATTTCATAACTGCCACATAAATAGTACCTAGGGAAGTACACACTAGGCAGTACCATTACAATAGCCAAAACAGATTTTGGGAAGAGAAGGAAGAAAACCATCCTTCTAAAAATTGGACTTCATGCTATTGTAACTGTGAGAACCTTAACCCTTTAACCATCATGAAACTATTACAATGGCAGACTTTTGTCAGTAGAGATGGGTTGCTGTAAAAAGGGCTTACAATCTAGGTATGCATCCGCACTGTAGAACTAATGCAGTTTGACACCACCTTAACTGTCATGGCTCCATCATACATAATCCTGGGCTTGGTAGGTGTGTGTGAGGCACCAGCATTCTTTGGCAGAGAAGGCTAAAGACCTTTGGGATTATTACATGAGAGGCTTACTGTGGTTAAAACACCGGTGAAACACTCCAGAAGTGTGAAGGTGTGATAGTTGGTCGCACTTCTGAAGCATCACTGAAGCGTCCCCTCTCCTCTCCCGTCATCAACGCTTTCATGGAGCAGCCATTTCTTTAATAACAGGAACTTCTGTTATGAAGAAATGGCTGCTCCACAAATACTTCGCTGACAGGAGACGAGAGGGGATGCTTCAGTGACACTTCAGAAGTGCAACCGGCTATCACACCTTTGCACTTCTGAAGCATTTTATTGGCGTTTTAACCACAATAAGCTTGGGTGTGATAATCGCCTAATAAAACTACAAATCTCCAGATTTCATAGGATGGAGCTACAACACTTAAAGTGGTATCAAACTGCATTATTTTTACAGTATAGATATACCCTAAGCAGATTTTGCCTTTTAAAAAACAATTAATTTTAATTATTTTTGAAGTTAATTTGTCTCATGTTTATATTGTGGAGTGTGAAGTATAGCTGTAATGAATATAAATATTATTGCTTAGATTTCTGAAGAAGCGCTATTTAGAGCTGGGGGCGCGCATCTTTTAGCAGTAGTTAATTGTGACTGTAGTTCCTGTGCTCTAAAGTAGTTAGCTACTGTTAGAATAAAAATAAAATGAATTAAATTCCATTTTTCAAAAATAACAATATTGTTACTTGTTTTAAAAAAATCTGAATGATACCAGCTGCCAGCCTGTTGTGCAAAATACAATCTCCTTCTAGCTACCCCTTTGACATTTCCACAGCATGAACTACATGAGAGGATTTCCCTGGAAATACAAAAGTAAATAAAAGCTACATTTACATCACAGAGGGTATGAAATTATTTGTCACTACATTCCATTGTAATGTGATGCAGTTTTGGGGGAAGAAATCAATTATGACTAGCTAGTTATTTGCAGTTCCTTATAAGCAGCAAGTCTATGGGGAGAAAAAAATGCCATCAAGATATTTCTTCCACACACATACCACAGTTCATCTTGGGGGCAAAGAACGCCCGGCAGTCCTGAAGCTCCATCTGTTTTGATCTCTAAATTTGTCCCATAAATGAAATCAAGTTATTTACTTTGTCTACAGGCTTGGAGTGTCAAATGCACTATAGGAAGGCCCAAGGCCACAACAGCTCTTGAAATTGCCCACTGTAAATCCAGACACAAAATAGCTGAAGAATAATCACTTGAAGGCTTTTCATCCTTTCTCTCCTGCATTTATTTATGGTGGCTGAAAAGCTGTCCTCTAAAATAGCTGCCTATTCAAGGACAAGGAGGTTTCTGGTTCCATTACACTGCAATTGTAGCACATTTCTTCTAGCAAAAGAATATATACGTGTGCCACTCAGATGGTTGCTCTAGGACTTTTTTTGTCACACAAATGTTACAATATAATCATACTTTGTCCCACTATCCTACAGCAAAGAACATAGTACATTTCATAAAATGAAATCAACCCCTAGCATACCAAGAACAAGATACACTCTTCTATTCTGTTATAATGCTGTGGAAAGCATGCTGCTTTCGAAGATGCACATTCTTGCATTTCTTTTTTCTTTTTTTCTTTTAGTTTTATATAGACAGATGTTGTTTAGGTCCTTCCTTTCTTTCTCTCCTTCCCCATAGATACACACAGCTGTGGCATATCCACCAATTGTCCCTATTTAGAATGGATGGTCCTGATTAATCCACTGTCATCCCACTTCTTCAGCTGCTTTCAAAATGTCCCAGTTTCTCCTATCGCCTCCCACTTTTCTCCTTTGTCCTCAGTGCAATTCAATTAGTGCAAACTGACTTCAAAGTGAAAAGTAGTTTGCACTCAGTTAACTCAGCAAGGGGGAAGAGAAGATGAAGGGTAAAATTTTCTCCTCCTAGTAGGCTCCAGCAAAAGCAAACTGCTGCACCCCTTTTAGTTTGTGTGTTTTCCCTAATCATTAGTATTATTAGTATATTTTTGCCATCATGTCTACACCCTGATGTTGCCTGAAATATGTCCCAGTTTTTATCTCTGAAATATTGGAGGGTCTGCTTTGACCAGTGACATATGTACAACCAACCGACTTGACAAGTTAAGATATTATTGCAAAAATTATGTGGTTTATTTTTCTACCATACACTCCATGGGAGGCAAAAACCAAGGGCCACAATGCATAGTAAGACTTCTCCACATTCACAACAAGGGGTGCTCAAAGGTTCTCTGCCCAACCAAGAAAGGAATGACCTAGAACCATGAAGCTTACATGCTGTTCCATATATTCACCCTGAGGTTTGACAGACTAAGCACATTGTTTCTCAGGTTTTGTTAACCCTTCCAATTTTTTTTCCTGATGTCTGGTCATTGAAATACTGCTCGGAGGCTATCACCTCTGAATCATTCAAAAATTTATTTCCTTTCAAACTCTCTTTAAAGTTTGGAAACAAAAAAATAGTCAGATACAGCAAGATCTAATGAGTAGGGTGGATGGACTCAAATACCACATTCTTCAAAACATCAATTTTTTCCAGCCCTGTGAGCAGGTACATTTTCCTGCAAAAAGAGAATACCTTTCTGCAACTTCCCTCACTGTTTTTCCTTCAATGCCTCCTTTAATTGGCACAGCAAGCAAGAGAAGTATTCCGCATTAACTGTTTGACATTTCAGAAGATAGTCATAAAAAATACTTTCCTTTTCTAAAAACAACAGCAACAACTGTATCCATGACCTTTCCTACTAACCTTTGAGTCTTGAATTTGTTTAGCTGTAGAGGAACTGAGTGCCACCACTGCAAGGACTGCTGTTTGGTTTCCAGATCATAGTGATGTAATGTTTCATCCAATAATAATAATAATAATAATAATAATAATAATAATAATAATAATAATAAT
>NC_056525.1:53665029-53673202 GCF_019175285.1 Sceloporus undulatus
TTATTTCTATCCCGTCTCTCCCTGTATTGGATCGAGGCAGGTAACAACAAACAAAAGAACAATAAAAATGCTACACAGCAAGTCACAAGTAAAAACATAGCAAAAACACCCTAAAATTCCCTCCCACCCTAAAATGACATTAAAACAACAATTCCCAATAAAATGCTCCTAATAAAATCAATAAAATCAATCACAATCACAGTCCAGTGGGAACGGCTATGCAACTGGAGAGTAAACATTCCGAGGAGGTCAGTTAGGGAAGGCCTGCCGGAAGAGATCTGTTTTTATTGCCTTCTTAAAGGCCTCTAAAGATGTTATGTGACGGATCTCCTCCGGCAGGTCATTCCAGACTTTTGGAGCTGCAACAGAAAACGTCCTCTGGGAAGTCGTTACCAGTCTGATTTTCTTAGACTGCAAGAGATTCTTCCCAGAGGACCTGAGAGTGCGGGAAGGATTGTATGGGAGGAGGCATTCCCTCAGGTAAGCTGGACCCAAGCCATGTAGGGCTTTATAGGTAATGACCAACACCTTATTGTTGGTCATTACCTATTGTTCCGGAAAATTATCAATAGATAAATGCTGCAAGATCAATTCGGAGGTTTCCACCTGATTTTGTTTCTGGTCAGCATTCAAACATTTTGGTACTCATTTGGCTGACATTTTCTGCATAGCCAACTTAGTATGAATTATGCATCCAATTGCATCCAAGAGCTATGATCCTGCAAATTGGCAGTTTATAAATACAAAAGAACACCCTTTCAAGCTAGAGTAACAAAATTGCACTCAAATTTTGGGAAGTGGGTCAGGCCAAAAACAGTTTAGTACTCCTTCATATTTGATACTCTGGTTGTCTGTATTCACCTACAGTCTCCATCCAGTTTCCTGTGTCAAAGAATGTCATACCTAGCACCAACTTTTAAAAATGTTTTCTGATTACTAACCTGTGAATACGGAAGGAGGCATTGGGAATCAATGTTTTTTAATTCAGTTTCTAGTTTTTAGTTTTATTCCCCCTCCCTCGCACACACAATTTTCATGATTGTTCTTGTTAACATACCTACCCAACCATGCAGCCAAAAAATCTGCTTTTGAACTCAGTGCTTTTTGCCTGGTTCATATCATAATAAAAAGACAATATAAAAAGACAATATGTACAGTCAGCCTTCCATATTCATGGATTCTTTATCCTGAGATTCAACTTTCCATGGCTTGAAAATATTCCAAATATTGAAATATATAAATTTCAAAAAGCAAATCTTGATTTTACTATTTTACATAAGGGATAGCATTTTACTATGGCATTGTATTTAATGGGACTTTAACATCTCCAGATTTTGGCATCCATGAGGGTCCTGGAACCAAACCCCAGAGGACACCAAGGGCCCACTGTATTACATTTATTACAGCTGTATAGACTCAGTCAAGGAAGCCAAAGACCTGAGTTCCCAGGACCTGAGCAGTGCTGTTGATAACAGGGAAATGTGGAGGTCTCTCATTAATCAGGTCACTGCACGTCAAAGTTGACTTGGGGGCAGTTAACAACAACTATAGTTATGGCCTCAAAATTCAACTAGGAATTCTAATTTTAAGCAGCGAGTCTGGTTAGAGAAATTAGCATTTCTTTAGAAATATTAAAAAGCAACTGTGCTCATGCTCACTTCAGATAAACAATAAGCACTACCCTTCCCCTACAAGCATTCACTACAGATTGTGAATAGCCCTTTCCATATCTGCAAAGTACACACCACAGATTCTGTGAGCGTGAGCAGGGAACCTTTTGCAAGACTGCTCACATGGATCATTTTTATCTGAGCAGCAACTATCTGTTCAGATTAGCTCAGAAGAGGTTTGCTTTTGTCTTCTTTTCAGTCTCAAAGGAAGGCAAAGGCAAATCAACTCTGAACAAATCTTGCTATGAAAAACCTGTGATAGGTTCACTTTAGGGTCACCATAAGTCAGAAACGATTTGAAGCCGCACAACAATAGTAGCGATCTAAAGCAGTTGTTCCCAAATTTAAATCCTCAAATGTTTCTAGACTTGAGTTCCCAGGAGTCCCAGTCAGTATGGCCAATGGTGAGAAATTGTATTTCAATAGAATCTGGAGGCTCAAGGTTGGGAACCACTGATCTAAAGGACTGTATTCATATATATGGCTGTCTGGAATTTGAGATCTTCTGGGGAGGCTCTTCTCTCCTAGGTGTGTGTACTGGGAACTTAGGAGAAGGCTTTCTTAGGGGGCTATACAAACAGCCCTGGAGGGGTGGTTTCCAGCTGCCCCTTCTTCAGCTGGATCGGGGCCACAGCAACCACACGCCGTGGCCCTGATCCAGCCTTTCCAGGGCATGAAAAGGAGCCGCAAAAAGTGGGTCCTTTTTGTGCCCTGGAAAGGGCACCATAGTCGTGGTGCCATGGCTATACAGTGGTCCTCTGTGATGCTGCATACCATGTGGAGTGGCAGGCGGTGTCATGGTGCCATGGGGCCAGGGCATGCATCATGGAGACGCTATGCTCTGACTCTGCCACCCCCCCCAGCCAGATCAAAGTTCCAGTCTGTACAGGGCCTCAGTCACTAATCCCAGACTCTGGAACTCTTCCTAAAGAAGCTAGATTGCCCCCCTTCATCATGCTCTTCTGGCCTTTGCTTTGACAGGCCTTTGGGAAGTGATTGCTTATGGGGAACAGCCTTTAACAAGCTGTACTTTGGCGTGTTCCAGACGGGCCCTATGGGGCGCTGTCGTTATGCGCGAGGGGTGGCGCTTCCTGATGTGCCTTGCCCCTCGCACATAATGACTACATCAAAATGGCAGTGCCGCATACAGATGGGCACTGCCATTTTGATGTCACGGATGCACAGCATCTGGATGTCGTGGACCAGAAGTGGCGCCGTGAGTGCGCACCTCGTGGTGCCTCTTCTGCGGCGCAGGAAGAAGCACCATTTTGGCGCTTCTTTGTTGCTGCGCCCAGGAACCGCGCTGTTTGGCTGCTGCGGTTCCAGGACCCAGCAACTGGCGCGAGACCGCCCGTTTTGGGCGGTCTGTAATGCACCTTTGTTTTGTTGTGTTTGTTTTTAATGAGTTTATTTTAAATTGCTTTTAATTCTATTAATAATTTAATAATATTTTAATGTTTGTATATTTTAAGTGATGTGAACTTTTAGCTGCATCTGTTCTTACACTCAGAGGTGTAAACCACCACCACCACCACACTCTGTCAAAATATTTCTATATGTATATTTTTGTTTGAAGAAATGAGAAAGTTTCAAATAAACTTTACAATGAGGGTGATAGAGGAATTTATGACCTGAGTCCCTTTCTCAACACAATTGTGCTAACAAGGAAAATTGGATAGATACCTGTTTTGAAGCATTTCTTCTCATATGTCCTTGCAATAGCATGACTGGAGCCTTACACTCTGTCCCACAGTCATCCCTAACTCTGCCTCCCTGCCTTAGGCTGCATGTAACATGCCTTTCAGTTTTGTTTTGTTTTTAAAAAATGTGTGTGTGTGTGTTTTAAAAATTAATGCAATCCCAAAGATATACTAATATGATGTTTTTAAGTAAAAAAAGAAATAAAAGAATTAAAAAAAAAAGGGACAAAAGCCTACCAGGGAATAGCAAGAGGAATGGGGACCGGAGGAGGGAATGACCATGGTAGCATGTGATGGGCCAATACCAGAATTTACCACACCTGAAAACTTATGGGACATTTGAGGGCTTATTGATGGGTTTTACCCACCAATGGTAAGATGTTCTGTAACCACACTTGGAAGGCAATGCACCAACAAGATGGAGATGGCATTGTGTGGAAACTAGGCCAAAGGCTCTATTTTTGAATTTTAAAAGTGGTTTAAAAGGCCTAATGTTCAAAACATTTAAACATTTAAATACTCCAGTCATATGATGTCTATTACTTTTCTAATGGATCTCTTTGAACCCTTAGGATTTCATCTATGATAGTCTTCCTAACCATGATAACCAATGGCCATGCTTTCTAAAGGTGATGGAAATTACTGTATAATCCAGACCATCCCGAGATCAGTGGCCATGAAGACTGTGGTAGAACTTTTACTTTTGACATGAACTCAACTCAGAGTAAATCACCATTCTGTAAATGTGAGACTAACTCTCTACACTGTGAGGAGAACAATACTGTGAGAGTTGGGTTAATTTATACAAAGTGCTCTGAAGACTCTAAACTGGTATATAGCAGCTTGGTTTTCATCTTATCATTGAAATGCAACCCAGTTCTAAGATGGCAGTGGTCTCCTAAAATGAGTTGCTTCAGTGTACAGTGTATAGTTGTTTTTTAAAAAAATATTTACATCTAACATAGTGTGTGTGTGCATGCACTTGCATGTAGTGATGGGTAGAATTATTATTATTATTGTCATTATTACCATCATGATTCTAAATATAAAGGTGCAAAATGAAATTCTTCTGTATGTGCCATAAAAAGTGGGATGAGCTGAAATAAAGGAAGCATTTGTAATTACTACACCTAAAAGGGCATTGGCCATTTTGAATGTATGTATTGAGTGTGACTAAAGGCAAAAAATATTTGCAGTGCAGTCTCCTGTGCAACACATATTTATACCCTCCAACTGTCCCATTCTAGCAAGCAGTCCTGATTAATCTTCTGTCACCCTACATTTTCAGCTGTTTTTTAAATGTTCCAGTTTATCTCTTCTACTCCCAGTGTCCCCCTTTGTCCTCAGCTTACTTCAATTGCTGCAGATCTAGTAAAAGGACATTCATTTAACTTATGGTGGAGGGAGAGGAAAGGCGATGGTCGAATCTTTACCATACTGATGACACTCTAATGTTGCTTGAGTATACATGTTCTAGTTCACATCTTTGAAATGCTGGATAGTATGCACATTTAAAATGAGGACTCCCTCATTCTTATACTGAAATTAGTATCATGAGATTGCCTTCACTCTGAATTGGCTTCATGACAGTATCACATATTCAAATCTGACTGGCTACATCATCACACAGATTATGTATCTGAGAACTCCAAAAACATGCAGTTTGGGATGGAGAATGCCTCTTTAAAAAGCCACTTGAAGCAATGTCCAGTCTGTAAAAAGTAATGGAAGGGGAGAGTTGTGATGGCAATAATGCATAAATCTATTTTTGCAGTACAAAAATTCAAAGCTTGCACACTCTACTGGCACAATGACAGGGGTGTTGTTTGAACACAGCACAGAGAGATAGAATCTCACTTGAATCTGTGGTCTTGCCTGACAGAATCATAGAGTTAGAAAGGGCCATATCTGCCATTGAGCCCAACTCTCTGCTCAGTGCTGGATCCCCAGCTAAAGCATCCCCAGCAAGTAGTTATCCAACCTCTTTTTGAAGATGCCTAAAGATCTTTGATCTCTTATTTTATCTTAAGTGGCTTTGCCTCCATGCAATTAATTTCTCCTAGAATCAGGCTACTACTATTCTGTGGTGTCCCTGTCCAGGGTATCACTTGGTCAGGTCTTCTTGGGAGTGGGGCTTCCAGGGGCAGGGCCAAAAGGGCACCCCCACCACTGCTGCCACCACACATAAAATGGCATATGGGACTTGGAAATTACCCACCCACCTGTCCCCGCACTTCCAAGTCCTGCACGGGACTCAGAAGGCACCTGCTCTCCCACACCCAAGTCCTGCCCGGAACCTGGAAGGCAGTCCCTGGCCTTCCATGCAGGACCTGGAAGGCAGCTACCCACCTGCCCTGGTCTTCTGAGTCCTTCAGAAGGTACCCACTCAATCACCCCACCCTCCCAAGTCCCACAATCTGGAGGCATCAACCCACCTGTACTACCCCACTGGGATGTCACCCAGTGTGGCCTGCACCACCGCACAGCCCCCCTAGTGACACCACTGCTGCTACTACTACAACCACCACTAGATCTATCTATCCATCCATCCGGCTTTTTATGTTGTCTGGCTGGAACTTAAAGTGGCTTACAAAACTTAAAACAGAAACAGATTTTTTTTAAAAAAAAATCACATCATATTAGAGTTGCCAGGTGCCATTACTATAAGGGATTCCCCATATTTGAGGATCAAACATCTTATCATTTATAGGTTTGGCAGATGTCCCTTATTATATAATGTCTCCATCAGATAATCAGAATAATTTTCCTTTTATATAAATGGAACGAGATGCCAAAATATTTTTAATGAAGAATTGGACACACTTGCCACTACACCTTAACCCCGTTCTTATTTGGTCTTTTGGTTTTCGTAACCTTTTACCCTGCCATCCCACACTCCCCCGCTGACCCCGAACCCATTTCTCACCCTTTGATCCTTTCCAAAACATCTAATAAAAACACGAGCCACAATTCAAGACAGAAAAAAAATCGAACGCCTTCTCGAGAATCATAGAAAAACACCGAGGCCCAATTGTTTATCGCAAGAATGCTGCTATAGTATTCAAAAATATCCAATAACAATATCGTGTATTTCTCTCATATATCGATCGGCAAAAACCCCCCTTTGTTCTTCACTTATTAGATCGACCAAACATTTTTTCAGTCTATTTGCTAAGATTTGCAAGTAAAAGTTTATAATCGGTTGATTGCAATCCTGACATTGGTCGATCAGTATTGAGGATCTAGCAACTCTCTTTCCGTCTTTGGGATGAGAAGTAATCTCGGGCTTCTTTCCATGATTCCGGTAAATCTCCCGAAAAGAGCGCTCATTCTAAACTAACTGCGCGGATATCCCAATTCGTTTCTCTTAAATGTTTTATAAAAGAGAGCGTTAATCCGTCGTTTCCCGGGTTCTTTCCTAATTTGCATTTGTCAATAGCTTCCCAAATTTCTTCCTTGGAGATTGGTTGATTTAGCTGGACGCGTTGTTCTTCTGATAGTCTAGTAGTACCGAGATTGTCTAAGTATTCCTTGATTTCCTCCGTTTGTTTGTTTTCTTCATTATATGTCTTGAATAGAATGGTCTCAAATACTTTTATAATATCCTTTGTCGTTGTGTTGTAATTATCCCCTTCTTTGATCTTATGGATTACTTTTTTCTCCTTATCTTTTCTTAATCTTTACGGCAAGCCACTTGCTGTGTCGTGTTTGCATGTTCGAAGGATTTCTGTTTCATGCTTTAGTTGTTTATCTAATTCTGTGTTGGTTCTAGTTCCAATTGCTTGGGTGATTAATATCTCCGTAGGTTTTTTTCCGATTCGGGAAACGTTTTAGTTCTTCTTCCTTTTCTTTCAGTTGTTTATTTAGTAAATTCAATTTCTGTTTTCTTTGTCTTTGGAAGATATAAATTGTTGTGTAAGAAAGCCATCTAAAAGTAGCTTTCCTGCATCCCAAACCGTTGACACATTCACTTCATTGTCATATTTTCTTTAAAATAAAAATTGGTCACTTGTTTTCCTTTCTCCACTATTTCTTATTCTCGCACACAATTCTTCGTTCATGTTGCCATAGTTTTTTGTATACCTTTTAAACGTCGAGTTATAGGATGATTATGGTCTGAGATTCTTATTTAGAACTGTCCGTTTTCTACTTCATTACTCCGTTTTAGATAATAGAAAAGAAATCAATTCTGACAGAATTTGTGTCTTTCTGAAAAAAAAAGTATATGATTCTTTCTACTTATGTAAATATCTCCAGACCTCTGTCAAAGATACGTCTTCCCATTAAGTCACAAAAAGACTTAGGTAACTTACCTTGTTTTCTTTTTTGTTTTTGGTGGATTTTCCTATCTAATCTCGGGTCGATTGACTCCATTAAAGTCTCCTATCAGGATATATATCTCATAGCTGCCATCTGTTAATATTCCTTTATATTTTTTGAATCATACTCTGTTATTTGAGGCCATTATTACCAACCACTAGATTTTTTTCCCATTCCATGGGTCTCTACACCTAGGTATTGTCCTTTTTTATCACTGGATTTTGATTCATATGGTTTTTCAACATACCTTATTATTCCCTTTTGCTTTTTTTATGAGAGTAATATATTTTCCCAATTTTTCCCTTTTAATCAATCTTATATCTTTCTTTATATGTGACTCCTGCAAGCCAAATGAGATCCGCATATTCTTTCTAAATACCCCAAAACACTCTTTTTCTTTTTTGTGGTGAATTAACCCTTTTACGTCCATGATAATATTTGCATTTTTACTATTTCGTTCTTGTGTTTGAGATAAATAATCAC
>NC_056525.1:53676193-53689312 GCF_019175285.1 Sceloporus undulatus
AATAATAATAATAATAATAATAATAATAATAATAATAATAATAATAAGGTAAAGTTGAGTAAATCAACACATTCCAGTTTGAAAATAAGATCTTGCAACCAGTGTTGGCTGGTGGCTCCCAAGTCACTGGGGTGATTAATCCATTCCAGGTTGTGTCACCCACTGCTTCGCGCCCCAGCTAAAAAAATGTGCATGCGCCACAGCAGTACAATATGAGAACGCACTCAGCAAAAACACCCATTCAAAGGGGGTGCTGTGCAATATAATATGTTCCCGATATGTTATCATCCCGTTATTACTTCTCTAATGCGATAAGTCTCGTTCCCAGATCTTTCTGCCACAGAACGTTTTCAGAACTCAGTGGGAACATTACAGGTTCTGATGCGATAAAGTTCATAGATGTTTTTCAATTGTGGCACCTCACCTTTACAATTTTCACCACCAGAAGGTTCTTCCCCCCCCACACACACACCCCAAAGTAGATGAATTTATTTTTATTTATTCTAGTCTTTTAGTATGTTCATTTTATACTGGCATTTTAATTTTCTGTGGCATGTTTAACATCTTCTAAATTGTGCTTTATATTTCTTCATTTGTAAAATTATCAGACACCCAATAAATAATGTAAAATTTTTTTAAAATAATGTAAAGGAATAGGGAATGGGCTTCACAGTACTTCAATACTCCTTTAGGAAAAATTATAATCATCATGACATGCAGATGTTTAACAAAATGTGAGAGTGTCCATGTATCTATATAGCAATATCTGTATCAATCTATCTATTATCTATCTATTTCCCTATCTGTTCTTATGCAGAAAGAAAATGACTGATATGCCTAATTTCTGTTACCACTGCAAGCGGAAACAGCTAAACTTTCTTTCATCTTAAAGATACAAAAGCTCTGCCCTGCCTTAAATGTAGCAACCCTTCTATACATTCATACTCAAATAATGAGTGATTGCTTACTACTTATGGGGTACGTTCTCCAACATGAAAACAGCTTCACTTGAAAGTTGAGACTGATTTCATAACGATGCTACTCCTTCCCCTACTTAAAACCAGGAAACTGTTTTAGCAGATATTCTCCTCTTGTAAACTGGGAATGAAGATAATTTGCTATCTTTTACCACTTTGTGAAAAGTCAACCAATAGTTAGCTGCTGTGTATCAAATGATCAATATGTCAGGGCAGCCTTCTTCCTGCTGCACATCAGAGTAGAGATGTGATTCTTCTTAAAATTTGGCCCCATGGGGCGAACAAACAATTTACTCAATTTGAAGTCAAAGGTTTTCGCGGCTGGTGTCAATGGTTTGCTGTGGATCTTCCAGGCTATATGGCTATGTTCTGGAAGAATTTATTCCTGACCTTTTGCCTGCATCTGTGGCTGGCATCTTCAGAGGGTGGTGGCATGGAAGTATGTGGGGTATATATATATCCTCCCAACCAAGGGTCACACAAGTATATACATACCCCACATACTTCCATGCCACTGCCCTCTGAAGATACTAGCCACAGATGCAGGTGAAATGCCAGGAATAAATTCTTCCAGAATACAGCCACATGGCTCAGAAAACCCACAGAAAACTAATTTATACATTTTTCTCTCTATTGTAAGAATTTCTTCAAAACCTGAAGTTTTCAAAGATGTCCTTATAGTGGAGAGAAAGTCTTCTTTCAGTCTCATGTTCTTCCCTTATAGCATGGATGGGAGATGGTGGGAAAAACCAAAGTTTGTTTGAGTGCATTCTGACAGCTGGCACATAGGAATGATGCCATGCTCCAGGACCTCTGGAAGGCTGTCAGGAGCTCTCAAAAGATGCACTGGCTATTGGAAAACAGCCGGACAATCTTTAGCTGCTCCCTGCCCTCTCCCAGCCACTACATGGCCATGTCAGGGGTTTAAAGAAAATATGAGCCTTCTGCATGGATTAGAATAGCCCTCAAGAAGTATTTGAAGATTTGTGAAAGAAATAAAAATGGGCTTTTTTTTCATGGTGGGGCTTTGGCCATGATTTGCTTTGTTGTGGCAGATCCCTACATCCCCCCCCACACACACACCTTTTCATCACCCTAAGTCTTCAAATATTTTTCCCCACCTGTATTTCACAGCATTTTCTATGGAACTTCCCCACCACCACCACCCTTTTCCAGCATGGTTATGGCTAGTTGCCATATTTGGAGTTAAATAGAGATTTATTTTTTTTGAGGAGGCTGTCCAAATTTGCCAGCAACTGACTCCTTTTTTCATCTACTACATGCTGTGCCTTGGAGGGTAAGGAGTTGGACTCATTGTTTGGACTATGTAATTTAGCTGCTTGGAGGACTGTTTTAATTGGTTTTATTCTTTTACTGAATTTACTGAGAGCTGGTCAAAGAGGGGTATACAGATTTGGATTCCTTGGTGAATACCTTTGAAACATCACAGAATGAAGGATTTCCCCACCCAGGATAGTTTTCATAGCTGTCTGATAGGAGGGCTCCATGGGGAGTTTGAAACTTGGCATATTGTCCTCATCAAGGGATAATCAACACTGCTATTGTTTGCCCTACAATGCCTTCTTCAGTGTACCCATTTCATTGGAAACTTTACAGAGACACAGAAGTTTATCGCACGGGCCCTAGAACGAGCTTGTTGCATTCCAAAAAGGGAGCATGACGAGTACCGGATGGGACAAAGATTGCATCTTACCACAGAGGGGAACGCCGCCACCATCAGCGGATGTTCCCATTGCATTCTATATCCGTCCCAGAGGGATCGATTTTTAAGAATGCTTTTGAACAGTTCTCAAAAATCGCCCCCTCTGGTATGGATGTAGAACACGATGGGAGCGTTCAGTGGCAGTGGTGGCATCCCCCTGTGTGGTAAGATGCATTCCCATACGGTTCTTGTCACATCTCTTTTTTGGAATGTGACGGGCCCATTCTAGGGCCCGTGCGATAAAGTTCACAATGTCCCTGCCTCATGGGCTGAGGTGCTTTCAGTTCACTCAGCGTTCCTTTGAGGAATAGTAGGTCCACACTGTTTCAGATTTACTATTTCCCCTATATTGATTACATTTTAATAAAGTTAAGTCCCATCTAAAATCTGACATACCTTCATACACCAGTCTTTTGCAGCAGGTTTCAGTTAGTAATAGCCCTCCCTACCATCTGAACTAAGACCAGAAACAGAAAGTGCAAGCCTATGACTAACATATTCAATTTATTTCTACTGTTTGCCTGATGAAGAGGCCAGTGTGACTTTGAAAGCTTACAACATGTAATTGTACATTTTGGTTGTCCCAATAAATGTATCATTGTTTGGACGTTATTGGATTTGCTATATGGCCAACACAGCTACCTCTAGAGGTTAGTAAGTGAGTTAGTTAGACAGTAGTACATAGGTTTGGATCCAAAATAGTTGTCTTTCTAGGCATCATTTTTAATTTTGAATCTGTTTTATCAATTGTTTACCCGCTGCTGTTATTTTTAATACTAACACTGATGACCAGCTATGAGCCATGTTTCTATGACAGCTCTAGGAGCAATCAAAATAACATGATACATTTCCAATTGCTACTAAGATTTCTTTCCAAATTTGGCAGTTTCATATTGCCAGAAGAATCTTGTCCCATCCTGTTTAATGAACATCAAATAAGATAGGCTAATATTCAGTTTCATAAGTCAAAATTTTAAAAGAACAACACTTGAATTCATAGCAACTTGCAGTTCACAAACCATAAACTTTCCAGTGCATGAGTCAGAAGGATATTTTAATCAGTGGAGTTGATTTTTGCATTTTACAATCTTCTAAGCCTAACTTTTAACTTTATCCTTGTGTGAAAGGACAATTTACTTTCAGAGTTCCTCCCAGCTCGTGAGATTTATCCAGTGAATATTTTGCACAGTGGACCTGATCTAGAAATTTCAATCTATATGAGTAAATAGACTTCTACGAGCAGAAACAGTGCAACAATGCAAAATCCCATGTTAACAACAGGAGCAGACAATGTGTAGCCTATGGGCTCCATGTGGCCCTTACAACCCCAGAGTACAGCCTGTGAAACCTCCCAAAGTCCCCAGATCCAAATCATTTTTAACAAAAAGAAAATACTGACTTTTTTGTGATTTTTTTCACCTGAAAAACAGTGAAATCAATTGAAAACTGACAGTTTACTCCAACACTTCTCAGTACCATACTTCAAAAGATACCAAATGATAACACTTCCAAATATATATATGGGCCAAAATGATGGCTGGAAGTGAGGTGACTTGAAATGTGTTGTTGTTATCATTATGACAGGCTCTTAGAACAGAAACCTGTCAAGGAAAGGGGTTCTAAGAATGTTCTGTATTGTTTAAATGTTTTAAACTGTTTTAATATGTTTAATAGTTTAATTCTATTTTAATATTGACCTTTTCTATGTTCTTAATTATATTTAATCATTTTAATTTGTAAACTGTATTAAGTCTGAATACTGAGAGAAAGTTGGGATGTAAATAAAGATGATGATAATGGTAGTGTTGGCGATGGTGGTGATGATATGTCTTGTGATTTGGTAATTAACCTTTTGACTGTTAATAGGAAAAAGGCTGTCTGAAAATTTTATTTCCAGAGAGAGAGAGAGAGAGAGAGAGAGATCAGGTGAGTATTATCATTTTAAACTTTATTACATGGCAACTTAGACATTAAAAAAATTACTTTGGGAGATGACTCCCAGAATCCACCAGCCAATATATCTGTCGTTTGTGGCACCAAAAAGTAACTTTTCTCATCTCTGTGCCAATTGTAATGGTGCAAGAAGATATACCCAGCCCTGTGAATGGTTCAGCATTTCTGGCTTCTTGTAGCCCATTAGAAGTATAGGCAATCAGGAGATATGGTAACATTGGTCTTACTATGTAACTTGTAAAACACACATGGAGAGAGAGTGAGAGAGAGAGAGAGAGAGAGACTGGTAATCAGTCTTTTGACTATTGATGTTAATTATAGTTGTATTAAAATTCACTCTTGGGTTCTAAATGTCTGAGGAAATGGAATATTGCTATAATGTCCAAGCTGATTTTTTTAAGCAATCATAATAAGCCATATGTAGATTTCTTAACAGAAAATCCATAAAAAAACCATAAATAAATTGCATTTTTGGAACAATACCTTTCAAGATGCAGTGTGCTTTCAGCTTTTTCCTTGTTATAGGGCAATATCAAAGGTATGACATTTTTGCTATCTTGGATAAACAACTATATTATGTCCTGTCACCCCTTTTGTTATCAAATATTCTCTACCTTTTGATATGAGTGACACTTGACTCTTGAAAGCAGAGGGAGGTCATTTCCCATTTCCACCCTGTATTTGTATAATATGTACCTGCTCAACAACCTTCACAATAGTATGGTTCAGTAACCTGGGTTGTCATCCAGTATGAGAAGATCATAGTGCAAGAATCATAGAGTGTGAACTAACTCAGGTAGCCTAGATGATAACAGTAGATTCATTTTGCTTTTAAATAATTTTGAGATGAAAAAAGAGAATGCTTGATGAATTATCCATGCACCAATATGTCATGTAATAACAGAAATGGCCTTTAGGATGAATTCAGAAGGACAGTGTGAATTCTAATGTTTCACCCAAGACCTTAAAAAATAAAGTTCCAATTTGTAGGCCTGGCCCTGCCCTTCTGATATGGTGATGAATATGGAATTTTCTAATGATGACACTAAGTGATTATTCAGGTGTTAGGAGATAAAATGTAATTGTATTGCAAGTACTGCTTTCTTGAGAGCCTATCTTTTCCCAAGATGAAATGTTCAGGATTTTATTTTCTCCAACTGCCAGGAAAGTAATACTTTCCAAACTATGCATTTCCCACGGTAGTGCTGGCTTTGAAGAATTTTGCATCTTCTGCAAAGACATGCCCTGATGACAGTATTACAAAAGTGTGGAAAGCAGCAAGGAGTGTCTTTACTACAAAGTTTAGAGAGAGCAAGAGAAACTAGTTACTTATTTTTAAAAAAATAAATTCTGTCAGTTTTTCATCATAGTAAGTAAAACAAGATTTAAAAAACTGTTCTAACATTAGAACAATAAAATACTGACACAATATTAAAAAATCAAAGCAACAGTCACTCCTATGACAAATATATGGGCTAAACAGACTGCCCCAATAAAACGGCATCCCACTGCCCCCTTCAGCACTGGATCGGGACCACGGCAACCACAGGCCACAGCCCTGATCCGGCAATTTGCCACTCTAAAAAGAAGTAGCAAAATGCTGCTCCTTTTTAGAGTGGCAAAAAGCCACCTTTGCCATTGTGGCGGTGGCTTTTCAGCTTTTCTTCGGTGCTGCACATCTAAACGCTGCACCAAAGAAACAGTGTGATGCCTCCCACCATCTGGCTGGGTGTGCAGCATGATACTGGCATTGGGGTGGAGTTCGGGCGTGTGGCATACAGTCACCAGGCCCCCACTCCATCTCAATGCTGGCGTTTCTTGCTGGTCTGTTTAGCCCCATAGTTTCCTTATTTACAGCATTGCCACAGATTATGGGAATCCATCTGTCATGGGAATCATGAAATTAAGATTAGGAGGGGAAAATACATTATACAGTACTAATAATTCAAATATTATCAACATTGAACAGTATTGATTACTATGATGTTTAACTTCTGTGAACTACTATGCAGATGTTGTCATTCCAGGAGAATAGGCACCATCTGTGAAACCTCTCCCTACTTGTTCTTCTATTTTATCACTTGTTTGCTGCAGTTGTTTAAATCTACTGCCACCAAATAGGGATCAGATAGATGAAAGAATGATGCCAGATACTTTAATATATTAAATTATATGATGTTTTAACTGAGAACATATGAACCCCAGCACTCTAAAAGGAGATGATATATATGGTAACTGAGGAGACATTTCTTGTTTTTGCTGTGCCTGCTTCAGGACCAGCCTCACCTTTATTTTAGTTAGCAGTTGCTGGAGAATAGTGCTGTCAGCCACTGCTCTCATTCATGAATTCTCTAGGTGTTCTCTTCTGTTACATAACTTGTACTGGGACCCCTTTGTTGTAGTTAACTGCCCTTGAGTCAACCCCAACTCATTGTGATCCCGCAGATGAGACATCTCAAAGCCCCTCTATCCTCTATTGCTCTGATTCATGTCCTTGATCTCTCTGATTGAGTCTATCCATCTGATGTGTAGTCTTCCTCTCTTTCTGCTACTCCCCACCTTTCCAAGTAATAATGTCTTTTGAGTGAGTCATGCTCTTTCATGATATGGCCAAACTATGACAACCTCAGTTCCATCATCTTGGCTTTCTGGTTTGATCTGTTCAAGGACCCACTTGTTTGTCTTGTTGGCTGTCCATGGTATCCTCAGTACTCTTCTCTAGCACCACAGCTCTAATAAGCTGATTCTTTTCCTATTCATTTTATGTACTACTCAGCTCTCACAATCATACACAGCTTGGACAATTCTGACTTTAGTGCTTAGTTGTACATCTTTATCTTTAGGATCTTCTCTAGTTCTTTCGTAGCTGTCCTTCTTATTCCTAGACTTCTTATTTCTTGGCTGCAGTCACCATTCTGATTTAACTAGACTGGTATTTCCAATGTGATGAAGGACACTATTGGATGAAAAGTGTTCTATTAGGATTTGACTGCCACTTCAATCAGCTTCTGTGTATGAAATGAAAAGGGTGAGCTATTTCATTTCAGGTAGGAAAATGTTTAGGGCCAGCCTCATTAGTCTCATCACACAAGTTGTACACCTTGGTTCAGCTCTGCACATCCAGTTTAATCCTGAAAAATTGGTGATGGAAACATTCTATGTATGGAAAGAGGCTGTTTGGATTTGAATGTGGATCCTTTTCTATACACTTTCGCACCTAGTGAAACTGGATGAGAGTTAGGGAATACTGGCCTGTTTGCTTCAGCAATGGAACCCTCTCTTCACAAACCCCATTCTGTAAACCACAAACTGTTTTGCATCAGTTTCAAAGCTAGTGACCATAAAGGCTAGGGGATTCTAGATATTGTATACAAAAAGTAAATTTTACAGACCATGACCATTTTATACAGGGATGTTAAAATTGCCAAAAGCCTGTGTGTGGCATTTCAAGGTGGTAAAAATGTTGGTATGCTAAGGCTAATCACATCAAGTAGATTGTTAGACAGTTGCTATTCACACATGAGAAAATCCTTATAACAATTGATTTTGAAAGAGGTAGTTTCACCAGACCTCATTGCCCAGATCTGCTTGGTTCGCCTTTCAGTACCTTTGATTTGTTGCCAGAAGAATCAAAACGTACAACCCATCTCTCCCAACACACCTAGTAACTGAATCATAAGAGAAGACACCCCCACAATACCTCAGGCAGTAAAGAAATTGCAAAGCTTGCATGTACTATAAACCATAAGAGTTTGCCCTGTAGCAAATGAACTTGGCTCTTTCCAGTATTCCATAACATTCTTGGTAATAAAAAAGATTTTAGCTATTAAGGAAGAAAGTTTAGCAAAATCAACTATCCATGGCATTTGAAAAAGAGAGGAAGAAGAAAAGTATAAAAAACAAAAACTTCCTAGTCTTTGATCATTTAGTTTGGATGAAAGCTATTCTAGGAACTCTGAGGAAGGTAATTGGCTTTTTAATGGTTTTGATGTTGTTACTTGTCTTGTTTTGGAAGGGAACGGTAGAATATAAGTATTTTAATAATGCAGACTTATGCATGTCTGATTGAAACTGAGGCCCACTGAATTCAGTGGACTGACTCATTGAAGATTACAGCCAAACTAGTGTTTGAATAGCTATCTGTTTCACCTCCCAGAATGCCCCAGACAGTAGGAGCTGTCGTTGAAAAAGGCAATTTTCCTAAGCTTATCATCATCACTAGATGGAACAGGAATTATTAAACAAACTGTTTGCTTAATAATAAATATCTGAAGGGGTGGGTGGGAATTGTGCAGCCCTCCAATGGCTATTGAACTCCAGTTTTCAGTAGCATGAGACAATGTAGCCATCTCAACACAGAACGACACAAGAATAACATCTTGACAAAATGCAGGCCTATGAATAAAACCAATTTCTTTTTCTCCTGTAAGATTTTTAACACTTTTCCTGAAGAAGAAGCCAGTGGAGTTTTGAAATTTTGGATCATATATTTTGTGCATTTTGGGTCAGCTGTATAAACATATTATTGTTTTGTGGATTTTGTAAGTTATTGTACTTTGCTTTATGGCCAACATGGCTACTCTTGAATATATAGCAATTGTGAGGGATATTGGAAACTCCAGTTTAATAACAACCTGAAGGCTACATGATTCCTATCCCTTTGTTAAGGGATAAGCTTAGTTTCTGGACAAACCATAAAGAAAGATGGCTGGAGTTACACAGGATAGTGTTGAGAAACTCTTAGCCTTTCACTAAAATTCTAATGTACAATACCTATAGCAACTTGGGTTACTGTCACACTGCAGAATTAATGCAATTTGACATTGTTTTATCTGTGAAGAACTCCTGGGATTTGTAGTTTGTTGTGGCACCAGAACTCTCTGAGAGAGAAGGCTAAATAGCTCACAAAACTACCAATCTCAGAATCCCAGTGTTGAGCTATGGCAGTTAGAGCAGAGTCAAACTGCATTGATTCTGCAGTGTGTAGGCAGCTTTGCTTAGCACAGATTTATTTTGCACAAATGTAAATCCAAGTCTCTTATCCCAAGCTAACAGTGCTAATCATATTGCTATTTTGACTGGAAGCAGGATACAAGGAAACAGATTTTACTCTTTTTCACTAGGACCGTAGGTGACCTTTCCCCTCAACCCCCCAGTGTCTTCACATCTTACATGGAATGCTCTCCCAATCCCTCTTCTGTCTGAATGAGTCCTGGACAGAGGCCAACATTCCACTGCTCTGTTTCCCGCACTTCTAAGAGTGCCAAATTTTTCTGTAAATTCTCCCCCAGCCCATGTGTTCTAGCATGTTGTACCACAAATTTGAAGCAACTTTATACTTGACTATCTACCTATAATTTTGAGTGCAACTATGAATAAACCAAACCCTTTCCTTTCTAAGGGCATGAAGACACATGTTGGCTTATCTAAGCTATAGTCCCAGTGCCAGCTGAAGACACACCTTTGGGAATGCTCTGTCCTTGAGCTTCATTGAGCTCTGGGTTGTTCCAACTTGTTTACTGAAGCCATTGTGAGCAACAACACATATCTGAGCAAAGAATAAATAGCCAGATTTGTTATAATGGTGGAATTTATATGAATCTTTGAACATATGCATGAGCCTGATTGGGCCAGTGTCCTCAGATGACTATAAAGGGAAAGAATTGTATGATAAACACACAAGTCATTAATTTTTCATGTTTTTCCCCAGCAGGAAACAGCTGTGTAGCCCAGGTGAGTAGACAAAAAAGAAATAATAAAAACTACAACCCCCATTAATAAAGTAGATGTGTTGCAGCTCATTATTTATTTAACAGAAAATTTAGTGCTGGAGGCAGAAATAACATGGAAAGAACAGGGATAGTTTCCTATGCTACAAAAAAAGAGGAGCACTTCAACATGTTTCAGCAGACATTTTATTTAATACTAACAACATGCATATATGAAATGAAACAACTAAATCAGGTAAGCCTTGCATAAGTAAACAAAAACATTTTGACCTTTCTAGAGGCCATTTGAAGGTTTCTTTGAAATGTCTGTTTTGCCTTTCCTCCCCTTTAACATGTAGCATCTCATTGCAGGAACACAAATGAGCACATTTCTTTGGGTCATTTGTAAAAGGACTCTAACTGAGTCCCTCAAAACCTGAACTAAAGTGTTAAGCCATACACTACTTTTTGCAAATTCACAGCCCCCTGCATTCCTGCTTCATTTTGCCTGGCTCACTCTTGCCACTGAAAAGTTTATCAACTCTATGGTATAAGTCTGTATTTTTTTAGATCCTGTAAAGCTTTTGTAAACACCTAAAGAGTTAAGTCTCCAGTCTGCTCAGTAGCCATGCATGCCAAAAAGCCCTTCTAAAAAGAAGCTGCATTCTCAGAGGTGCCATTAATTGAGGTATTCCTGTACAATATGAACTTGCCCTTACTCCACTAATCCCCTGGTTCTACTTTTCAGTAATATGCAATAAAGATCTTACTTAGATTTATTCATGAACTAGTAATTTTTTTAAGTATAATTATATTTCAAATGCCCTTGAAAGAATTATGAAATTATATCTACTTTGGTCCAAACCTCTTAAAGGACCATGTCTTCCAATATGAGTCTTCAAAGCCTTAAGATATTCAGGGAAGATGGTTCTCTTGAGCTGACCAGTTTTCCAAGCATGTTTGGTGGGACCCTGGAAGAGGGCCTGTCCCTGCATCACCAAGATAAAATTCTTTTGTCTTGACAGGATTTTAGGAATTGACTCCTAGGGCTTTTAATAGTATGTTATTCAATTAGTTTCTTGCCTTTTATCTTTTAATTTATTTGTTTTACAATAGTTATAAATCAATAGATAGCTTAACTGTATTTTGACAGTAGCATTTAGTATGTTTTTATCTATTCTTTTATAAGAGCATTAATAGTATTGTTTTATTTTTGTATTAAAACAAAATATGTTTAAAACATTTGGAAGTTACACAGTTTAAAAATGGAATGATGATAGAGGAGGTGGTGGTCATGATATTTATAACCCATATAAATGTAAATTTACAGCACTTTATAAATAAAGGTTAATAATAATAATAATAATAATAATAATAATAATAATAATAATAATAATATTTTTCCCTGTCTGCAATTCTAGGCAATTTGCAAAATATAAAACAGAGATAGCTTTTAAAAAATGACATCATACAGAAGTTAAATGTATAATTATCAAAAGAATCAAAATCAGTTAATACATGATACTTAAAAAAGAAAAGCAACTAATATAGACAACACAGCATATTATGTAAAAACTTTTCCCTCTGTGCAATCTTTCCGAGCTTTCAAAGGTCTTCCAAAACAAAAATTTGTCTACTGAAAAATAGCAAGGGGATGTCAGTCTAGGCTCTGTAGAAATGAAGATTCAGAGCTTGTGGGCAACCACCAAGAAGATCCGTTTCTATATTCATATCAGATGTATCTGTGATGGTGGTATCTGTGAAGATTTCAAAACACTGTCAGATTCATATGGGAGAATATGGCTCTTCAGGCAATCTGGGCACGATCTGTATACAAATTAGTAAATAATAGTAAACATTAATTATTAGAATTTTTTGAAAAACAGTTTTGTCTGACATCCTACATCAGGGTTGCATAGTGCACTCATATATCTCTGCATGTGGCATTGTATATAGGAGCGTGTCCAAAGGAGGGCAACTAAAATGGTGAAGGGTCTGGAAACCATGCCCTTGAGGAACGATTTAGGGAGCTGGGGATGTTTAGCCTGGAGAAGAGAAGGTTAAGAGGTGATATGATAGCCCTGTTTAAATATTTGAAGGGATGTCATATTGAGGAGGGAGCTAGCTTGTTTTCTGCTGCTCCAGAGAAAAGGACTCGGAACAATGGATGCAAACTCCAGGATAAGAGATTCCACCTCAACATTAGGAGAAACTTCCTGACAGTAAGGGCTGTTAGACAGTGGAACACACTCCCCTGGAGAGTGGTGGAGTCTCTTCCTTGGAGGTCTTTAAGCAGAGGCTGGATGGCCATTTGTCAGGTATGCTTTGATTGAGAGTTCCTGCCTGGCAGGGGGTTGGACTGGATGGCCCTTGTGGTCTCTTCCAACTCTATGATTCTATAATTCTATGATAGAATTTGCTGGGTATTCCTTTTAGTGACCTCAGAAGGATGCCAGGCTGAGTTAACAGCGTGTTGGACAGCAATGTTGTGCAACTCAGTACAAGCCCAAATGTGCAACTGAATGTGAAACCAAACGCACATGAACATTCATATTCATTTCTGCATGCAAAATGGCATCACATCCACAACTTCCATAAATTTAAGCTGAATGCAGTCATTATGCATGGGACAAAAGTGTCCAATAGCTCCCAAATGCTGTTGTGTCCAATAGCTCCCATAATGGAACTCGTGCATTTGTAAAGCATTACAGTACAGGATTCTAGTCATCACAATCTTTTAGTCCAGTTCTGTGCAGAC
>NC_056525.1:53689322-53701616 GCF_019175285.1 Sceloporus undulatus
TAACGTTTTGCTGAGTTCAGTATGATTTCTCCCACATAAATCTGCATGGAATTACAAACTTTAACCAGAGGTTTTAATGGGAAGGTAATTGTTTGTTTTATGTTGAAGATGAAAACATAATTGTGGCATATTGTGAATGCATGCTTTCTAAGTATTCATTAACTGTTGTTGAGGAAGTATGCCTACAGTTCCTAAGCAGTCTCCTACTGTCTGTGTGCTGACCAGAACTAAATCTGAATGGCTTTATTAACAACATAAGAAATAATAATAATAATAATAATAATAATAATAATAATACATAATAATAATTTGTTTTATTTATACCGCTATTCCAAAGATCATAGCGGTGAACAGCAAGTAAGCCATTAGCAAGTAAGCTAATTGCCCCCAACCGTCTGGGTACTCATTTTAGCGACCTCGGAGGATGCAAGTCTGGAGCTTGGGCCCTTTTGCTGGTCTTGAACTCGCAACCTTGTGGTTTTGAGTGAATGGCTGCAGTACAGGCATTTAACCACTGCGCCACCAGGGCTATGCAATGGCCAGCTGAGTCCTGAATTCTGTTCACACACTGGCCAAGCAACTGCCCCTGAGAAGGACCATGAATTCAGTCATGAATGCAATAGCATTCTTATGTTTCTGTTACTTTGCATGCAGCACCTGGTAGATAGAGGCATACTGGATCTAGTATTTGATAGAATTTATAACCATTATGACTAATAGCCATTAGCTGGCTTAAATTCTATGAATTCATGCAATACTATTTTAAACTGTCTGAATTGGTGGCCATCATTACAGCTTGTCCTAGTGAATTCCTTAGTTGCTTTATGTGTTATGTAAAGATGTATTTTATTTTATCTAATCTGAATTTCCGACCGCTCAGTTCCAGCGGTTTACTATACATTCAAGTATTACTCTGTTGATGGTCTCCACACCATTCTGAAAATTATATCTTATTTCCCCTCCATTTCTCTTTTTTGTAAACTAAAAAGCTGGCCTCTTCTCACAGGGAAGCTGGTAATTTTTATTACCCTTTCTGTCCTTTTCCTGGTTATATAAAATCCTTTTTAAAGTGCTGTAGCCAAAACTGTCTTCTTCTTTGATTTGTACAGTGGGCAGTATATTTACAGGTTTACAAGTTGAGTTCAACAGCTCTATCATGCGCCTTCAGAGCATGTGATAAGATTAGATTTTGATGTATGTGAAGCTTCCTTATTAGAGATACATACATGATACCACGACATTACAGAGATGTAATGGCATCCATAGTAACTTTTTTGGAATTTATCTAGAAGGTACAGGGAGCTGCAGTCCAATTTTTTCTATGCTGATAAGCATCAAAGAATAAAAAGGAAGAGGTTAATTATCCACACAACTACTCATATTTCCTCAACAAAATTACATTGTTGTAATGGGTTCACACTGTGTTTGAAGTGGGAACCTTATGTTATGGATTAAAATTTGAGTGAGTGATGAACTTGAACTCATAAGCATCACTTTGCCATGGTAACATCCTGCTTTGCAAATGGCAGATGTGGTTACTCACCCTTGAATCATGATGGAGACAAGATGTGAAAATCTCTTTTTTTCCCCATGCTGATCTAATTTAACCTACCCTATACACCTGGACATTTTTGGAAGAAGGGAAATGACCACAGATTAATGTAATTTCTAATATGGTCCTGAGATGCTCACTTTTATAACCTTCTTTGTGTATTTCCTTAGATCTTCATCCTGTCAATTTTAAAAATGCTTATATCCAGTGTCATTACTAGATGTAGAGATGCAGGTCACAATAGGTGGCATCCTAAGGGTGTGTGTGACATCACTACTCCCCAAATGTCTGCCTTTTGGCAGAAATGGGTGGCACAATGGTTAAATGCCAGTACTGCAGCCACTCACTTGCAAACTACATGGTTGTGAGTTCAATCCCAGCCAGGGGCTCAGGGTCGACTCAGCCTGGCATTCTTCTGAGGTCACTAAAATGAGTACCCAACTTATTGGGGGCAATTAGCTTACAGTTGTAAACCACTTAGAGACTGCTTAGTGAGGTATGAAGCAGTTATTGCTATTGTGGCATTCATTTTAAAACCCTGGAGTCCAGCAGAAGAGAAGGCATGAGTAGATGAGGCTCAGTGGGTACAGAAAGGAGAGGCCTCAGTTTTGTTTTGTTTTTAATTTCACTCTTTTAAATTTTTATTTTAAAACATCACATCTTGCAAAATTTTCACTTTAAACATATGAAATTGGGTAAAAATACATCCAGACTGTGCTTATGATATTATAATTTAAAAGTATAATTTTAGTTTTTCTAGTTGTTCATGTCACAACTATTGCCATAACATTCAATGATATACAGGAATTATGAATTAAGAGTAACATTAGTACAAAAACATTACTAAGGATTCTATATGGTGTGGTGTGGGTGGAGGTCAAGGGGGGAACGACACCATGAGTTACTGCACCCTAGGGATGCTGCTGCTTGCATTGTTCACTAAATTCCAGTCTTTAGTGCCAATAAACTCTGGTATCCACTGCAATTTCTATTCTGCTAAATGGCTAATCCTACAAAATTGCATGTTGGAGGTTTGCATTACTCTATTGTTTGAAATAACAGTTTTGAATTAATTCAGTTTTGTTTCGGAGAGAATAGAAAATAAACTATCACAAGATGAAGAAAAATAATAGCTTCTGCAGAACCTATTCCTTCTTGTTCTGTGTATGACCCTAGACATCCGAATGCTTCTGCCAACAATTCTTTTTTTTTCTATTACAGCAATACTTTGTTGGACAATTATCTGTGCTTTGGAAGCATATGAAACAAATTTACTTTTCTACAACTGTGAAGGTGCTAATCCCATAGAACTAGCAGCTACTGATATCAGTAATGGTTCATTCACATTATAATAATTCAGTACAAGAGTAAATAATATATGTGCAGCTAAAACATCAAATTTTATCTGGAGCTATTTTAGCTCCACACATAGAACTGAATCTTGTTGCTAGTTCCACCTAGAGTAGACACATTGAACTGATGGGATTTACATATATTTTGATTCACCACTCAACAACAGATTCCATCGGTCTACTCCAGCTGAAACTAACAAGAGAATGCAGGCCATATTGTTTCATCCATGCTCATTCAAGAAATACTATCCTCTGCTTAAATGATATGTTGCTCCATGTTAGGAACAAACTAGGTTAGATTATCAGTCATTCCTGGAAAAACTATTTGCTAAATCAGACTTCTTTGGGCTAAAAACTGTGGAGTCTTTTTCTGTTGATCTTCAGGTTTTGTTTTGATAAAAGTCAGTGATCAATATCCTACACCAGCTACTTAAGCATACTTCTTAAGTAAGGGGTGAAACAAATGGCTCCTTTGCGGCAGCTTCCCAGCAGCTGGGGGGGTGCATGCCCCCAAGCTGGCAGGGATCTGCCATGAAGCTGCCCACCCGAACACATGGTGGACAGCTTTGGAGCTCTCCAGCGGTGTGGCGTTTATATGCTGCATGCCACAGGAGCGCCACAAAGCTGCTACGATGGGGTAAAGCTGGCATTTTGCCATCTGAGTAAGGAGCGGCTTTCTGTTGCTTCTTTTTGGGCTAGCAAAAAGCCGGATCAGGGCTGTAGTGTGCGGCTGCTGGGCCCCAATCAGGTGATCAAAGGGGCGGCATCTGTTCAGAGCCATCTGTTACAGCCCAAAGTACCCATTCCTGGCCTAACTCTCCATCCCCAAACTAACATAAACATAATTCACCCATGCTCCAATTACTGACAGAACAGATCTCCTTATCTCCATGCAGCTCATGCCTGGTAAAGCACATTGAGGAAGAAGTTACAACCATGGCAATAGTGTCACAATTATGACTAAGGAGAGATCATCAATACAGAACAGTTACTTAATTTCCTCATCTGTAACTGTATTCATGATCTCTACTTAGGGCCTTTAGTGACTGATCTGAAAGGCTGACCTGGGAGCAGAGTTGGGGCACAGCGTTCTGATGATGCACACCTAACTTTGTCTCTTCAGGGCACCCTGATGCTGCACACTGTTCCAGCATTCAAGGGGTGCCATACAGCTGTGCTGCTGAGGCTATGGTGCCTTTTCGAGGGTGCAAAAACTATTAGGGCCATGGCATGAGACTGCCATGGCCCCGATCTGGCACGAAAAGGGGCAGCTGTAGGCCACCCCTTGGAGCGGTCTGTAGAGCCCTTTAGTCATGCTTATGATACTACTGCCATGATTGTTACTCCCCTCCAACCTACTTTAGTAGGCACTAGCTGCATGGGGAAAAGGAGGTTCACTTTGCTGGTTATCAGAGCACATGAATGATGTTTCCATCATGGTTTTTTTTTTGGGGGGGGGGGGGGTTGTGTCAGAAGATGTTACTTAAGTATACTTAACTGAAAAACTGGTGTATAATACTGGCCATAGTCCTTAGAACTTGAATAGCTGGGATTCCAGATAAACTACGTTAACTTTATACTTGCAGTTTAGATTATATTTATTAATTAAAGACTGAGATTTATTTATTTTTTCTATGTGTATGTTACATTGCACTTAAGACTTCATATAATGTTGTAGGCTGCTGCCACACTGGAGAATTAATACAGTTTGACACTGCTTTAACTGTCATGGCTACATCCTATGGAATTCTGGGAATTGTAGTTTAGTGTGGCACTAGGCCTCTCTAACAGAGAAAGCTAAATATCTGACAAAAATAAAAATCCAAGAATCTCATGGCAGTTAAAGCAGTGTCAAACTGCATTAATTCTGCAGCAGAAATGCAGCTGTAGTTTGAGTTTCAATGTTTTATAAGCCTTTAAAATATGTGTGCTTATTTCTGGCCATGTCATTTCTAACATTCAGAATTATTGTGATCAGTGATGTGTGGCTCTTATTAGAAAATGCCCATATCATTTATCTTGCAGAAGAATTACTGAAAGGACAATGTAGACATCTCATCTTGTAATGACAATGTAAACATTATCTTTATTTAGATGTTTTTCCCTCTTTAATGTCACACATTTCATCAAATTCTCTGCAATGGCTGATGCTACACTCACATAGTCAGTTCTGGGGCAATAAGCAGACATTTTTCTTGTAGTCTATTTTGTTGTTGTTGTTACAAAAATTTAGTTCAGATGATTTTTATTTTGCTGATAATGTTTGCACACTACCAACTCATTTTTCCATTGTTACCAGTCCTTTCAACTGTTTTGTCACCACTTTGTCTACATGCATCCACTGCATGATGCTCCAGCATTCAGACTTCTCAGCCTGTGTGATTTTATGTCCCCCACAATGTAATATTTAAAAAGTGATTCACACACAGATAATTGCTTGCTAGCAGTTTTAAATAATGGAAGTCTAAAGCTGTAGCATTCCTTCTGGTGAAGAATCTATGGTTTGCATATGTAAAATCGGAAGCTTGTAGAGTTATACCATTGATCCATCTAGGCCCCTACTGTCAGCACTGATTGGCAGCTTCAGGTTTTCAGGGTTATCTGAGCTCTCTCTGTGGATGCCAGTGACTTAGACGTTTGTACACAAAGCATATACTGTACCACTAAGTCCCTATCTATTTTAATTTTAGATGTGGGTAGGGAAGCTGCTGTGAATCCAGCATCCTGTTTTATTTTGAATGTGTTTTTGCCCTAGTACTCTTTGGGGCTTGCATGGACTGCCAGTAATTCTCCTCCCCAAATAATAATGTCATACCCTCCAATGAAAACTGGGAACATATATGAATAAATAATTTCACAGTGTGGTTAAGATGGCAAAAGTTATTAATAAGGAAGTACATACAAACTAGAAGAGGCTGCAACAATTTGCTTTTGTCTGAGCTTACTGGGAAGGGCAATGTTCCACCATCTCCTTTCTTTCCACCCTGCAGAATTAACTGAGTGCAAAGTATTTTTAGCAAAAGCAATAGCAAGTACATTTCTATGAACTAGCACTACCTAAGAGTTTTACATTATGTAAGCCAATTGCCCCCAACAAGCTGGGTACACATTTTATCGACCTACAAAAGGATGGAAGGCTGAGTGGACCTTGGAGCCCTGCCTGGGATTGAATTAACAACCTTATGGATGCAGTATTGGCATTTAACCACTGCACCACCAGGGCTTCTTGCACTTTGAACTCAGTTGGCAGAAATTAAAATAAGTTGAGGACCAAGAGGAAAGTTGGAGGTGGAGAAACAATCCCTGGGGTATTTTAAAAAGAACTGAAAAAATAGGATTGATTGGAATTGTTCCTGCTAAGTCAGGATAGTTGGAGGGTATGATGCATTTAACATGAAGTAAACCCCATTGCACTCTGAGGAGCTCAGCTTTGAGCAGACACACTTATGATTATGCACAGAAGAAAGAAGTGAGGGACTTTAACTCAGTAGCAGAGTACAGGTTTTATATGTGAAAGACCTCAAGTTCAGTTAGTAGTATCTCCAGGTGGGGATGGGGAAAATCCTCCCAATCCTTGGATGCTGCTGCCAGTCACTGTACTAGACTGAGAGAGACAGACCAACCAGTCTGACAACATAAGGCTGCTTCCTATGCCACTTCAAGATGGTCTTTTAATGTCCCTTTGCAATTGGGGAACATCTGAACTATGACAGAAAGACAGGCAATGGCAAGTATATTTGTTTAACAACAGGTAAGTACACAGTGGAAAAATGCAAATTATATTTTGGGCTAATCTTAATACTGCTCAGCTGTTTTTGCAGTCCACAGCCCACTGACAAAAATGTTAGAAAATGTAATCAGATAAAAGATGAAATGAAGTATTGACTTGAAGTGTATCTCCCTGTCTTTTAAAAAAATGAAAATATAACCATTGCATAATACCCTGTTTTATGAAATCCTATTTTACATGCTATCAATTGGCAAATCCATCCCACTTTATTTGCTGATGTCCTTGTTTGCAAATCCATCTGAATCTATTAATGATTGAGAATTGGGGACTATGTTGCCATTTTTAATAGATTATCATGTCTTTCATGAAAAGTAAGTAGTGTTTGAGTAAATCTGTAACAGGGTAGTATAAAAAATAAATATCGTCATTGGTCCAGTCAATTCAGTTTTCTACGTAATTGTGTTTAGGATTGGTGACTGAGGGTCAAATTCTATGTGTACTTACTTTTGAATAAGCACCTTAGCATTCCATTGGACGTTCTTCAGAATAAACATTCATGGAATAAATCTGGCTCAAAGGAAATAAATCCACACATTTTTCCATATCTAATTAAGGGATGGAAATCCATGTGCTAATTGTCCTTTCAACATTTGGCCTCCCATTTTTCTTGATTTTGTTCTCAGCAAACTGCTCTGCACAGTTGAAAAGTATTCATGCTTTGCAGCGACACCAGCCCATCCCTAAATCTCCACAAAGGAAAAAAGAAAAAGAAAGAAAATCACCTCTGGATTTAAATTCTCTTCTTTGTTTAAGTACTGAACAAGAATTGACATGCTCTGCACAAGCTTTGCTGTAGAGGAGGCATCAAGCAGAGCCTGGGGTAGTTGACATCACTCATAGTCTCAAAGGTGTATTTCATTTCTCCATCTCACGCAAAACCTTCTATGCCTGGGCTTGCACAATCTGGCAGGGTCACAGGATTTGCAAAGCTTGCATTACCTCCGACAGCAGATCTAAAGTCCTCTGTAACAGCCTTGATCCAAATGTTATGTGTCTGTTACAAATATATCTTTGTGATACCAAATAAAGTGAGTGTGCATTGCAGAGATTATATAGTGAGATTTGTAAGATGGTCAGATCCACATGTGATCATTCCTGAACCCCCCCCCCCCCCCCCCACACACACACACACACATTTAGAATGTACTGTTTGGATGCTTCCTTCTAGCCTCTCCTCCTCCTTCCTGCCTAACATCTCCTCAGTGGCTAGGTAGATCTGTTCCATAGTGAGGCAAGAAAACATTGGTGGGAAAATCATATTGTTTGTTCCAGACTGCTGGGAAGGATCTTTTCATTTCATAGTTTTGTTGTTGTCAGAGCCATATGTGTTGCCTTGGTCTCTTTGGGACCTTAACATGGGGTGGCAGGGAATGACATTTTATCAGCAAGCAGAATTTTTGAGTTGAGGGAAAACCCAAGCTGCAACTGCATAACCAGCAGGGAAAGACAAACTGTGGATGCATCCAGACTGAATGAAAAGTCTCAGATTTTGTTCCATTTCTTTTCCGTTTTGTATTTGGTAACTACAAACCAGCCTGGAGAGCTGGTATAAAACATTTCTGATTCTACTGGGATGTGACAGAAAATATTCTGGGATGAACAAAACATTTCCAGATTTCCAGACTAAAACCAGTAAAAACAGGAACAAAATCTGAGATTTTCTCATCTTTTTAATCATTCTGGATGTGGCCAGAGTCTAAGATCATACTTGAGGTTAGTAATGGAAATATATTTCCCTATATCTATATACCTGTCATCCAGCTCATGAGAAATTAGTTGGAGCCAATCAGAAATGATGTTAGAGTAAAATTTTGAATAGTGAATTACATTCCTTCTCTTCGGTTGTTAAATGCCCTTGCATCATCTCTGACTCATGGTGACCCTGTGGATGAGACCTCTCCAAGCCCACCTATTGTCCACTTCTCTGCATAAGTCTTACAGATTCATGCCTGTGGTCTCCCTAATTGAGTCTATCCATCTGAGTGACGGTCTCCCTCTCTTTCTACTGCCCTCCACAGTTCATAGAATTATTGTCTTTCCTAATGCCTTCTCATGATGTGCCCAAAGTACGACAGCCTTAATTTGGTCATCTTGGCTTTCAGGGAAATTTTTGACTTTATCTGCTCAAGAACACACTTGTTTGTCTTTTTGGCTGTCCATTGTATCCTCAGCACTTTTCTTTGGCACCACAGCTCAAAAGAGTTGAGTTATCCACGTTTTTTATTGTCCAGTTCTTGCATCCATACATGATAATGGGGAATACAAAGCCTTCAGCAATTCTAACTTTAGTGTTCAGTTTCTTTTCTAGAACAGTGAAAATGTGTTTGCTCAATTCATTTGGGATGGATCTCATTTGAAAGACAGAGAAATTTGTCATCCCCTCTGTGATCAGGAAGGAGCAGAGACCTCAAGAGAGGGACAAAATACCATAATTACCAGTCATATTACTTTGTTGCAAACAACAACAACAACAAAGAGTATTGGGCCACCTCTAATCTAACAAATTTATTATGGCAAGGTTTTTTTTTGTTTTTTTTTATTATTATTTATATACCGCTATTCCAAAGATCATAGCGGTGAACAGCAAGTAAGCTAATTAGCAAGTAAGCTAATTTGCCCCCAACAGTCTGGGTACTCATTTTAGCGACCTCAGAAGGATGCAAGCCTGAGTCGAGCTTGGGCCCTTTTGCTGGTCTTGAACTCACAACCTTGTGGTTTTGAGTGAATGGCTGCAGTACAGGCATTCAACCACTGCGCCACCAGGGCTCCAAGTTATTATGAACTAGAACCTACTTTATCTGATTAATGAAATGTAATTCTATGTTGCAGGTATATTGCGAACTAGACAGAATTTTACTGCATTCAGCAGTAGCCTGTGGGTTGCATAGTTCCCATTTCTGTCTTATTCAGAAGAGATTTCTCTATTTCTCTTCCAGTGCACTCTCTTATGAATGTTTCAGGGTTCACACATTTGCAATGCTTATCAGTTTCTTTTATTCAGTTTTGCTGCTACAACATACTATGAATTGATAATTTCATTCAGGTTCACTCTGGAAAACTTGATGTGGTGCTTAATCCATCACTTGAAGGGCTGTCACAGCAGTTGCTGTTATTGTTATTCTGTTTCTGAGGAAAATCCATTGTGGTACTAGAAGGCAATGAAAACTTTCCTAAGAGGAAGGGAACATGACTGCAACATACCTGAGAAACAGATTACTAACTAAATCTAAAGATGTAACCCCATTCCAGTTACTGCAAGGAGTTAAACCTAAATTAAATTGGAAATAAAGCAATTACCTATATTCCCAAGCAGAAAAGAGGTAAACTTGACTGCAGAAGTGAAGAGGGGATTTTTGTTGGTTATGCTAGAAATGGTTATAGAATTCTAAATCCAGATGGATGCACAATAAAATTGCTCAAATCTAATCAAGACCAAGATGCTTATCAAGATTTATTTGCAGAAGAAGAATTCCACCAGTGACCAGAGCTCATGGAGTTCTTTTATCTTCCAAAGGTCTTGCATCCAGAAGGGGCTACACCTGCAGTGGACCACCGTGATGAGGAACTGGACGATGCACAAGAAGCATAGCCAGGTATCTAAATCCGGGTGAGAAGGTCAGAACACTCCAATAAAGCTATGCCACCTGAGCGATTCTCTTATCAAGCCTCAGAGGAATGAATCTGCCAAAGACAGATTCTGAGAAGAGGGTACAAGCTGCTAGTGAGGAAATGCAGTCTATATAAAAATGAGACATTAACTTTGTCAGAATTGCCAGGGAAAAAATAGCAGTTGGCTGTAGATGGGTCTTCACCACAAAGCTAAATGCAAAAGGGGAGATCCCGAGGTACAAAGCAAGACTTGTTGCTAAAAGCTATACTCAAAAGTATGGTGGAGACTACAACGAAAGTTTTTCTGGAGTAGTCACTCATAGAACCATAAGAACTCTTCTAGCTGTCACAGCCTACAAGAAAAATGGGGCCGCCCGACTAAGCAGGCTGACCCGGTTGCCGCGGGGGAAGAGCCATGGTGATTGCAGAGCCACACGGCCCAGGACAGTCCCAGCAACCAGCGCGATGGGCTGCCTGGGCCTGGATTAGCCTGGGTGCATGGAAGGGGAGGCGCTTCTGGCCCGGTGCTGCGGACTCCACGTCCCAGCTTGCACCGGGACGCAGAAACACCTCCCGATTGGGTGGCATCATCACCTGGCGCCGCCCGGTATTGGCTGGGAGGCTGGGAGGCGGGATCTTCCCCCCTTTCTCAGTCTTCCATTGGCTGGCAGGCCTTTAAAAGGCCATGTGGTGCCCAGGTCAGCGCCATTTGCAGCTCGGATCGCCTCCTGGCAGGTAGGAGCAATTGCCGAGCCAAGCACCACGTGGGCGCCGGTGCCGCCATCAACACTCCTTCAGAGTTTTTTGCAGCGGTTGCCACCCTCCCCTCTCATCCTGAGTGCCTAGCATAGGCCGTGGCCATGAACGTGAGCTCCCCGGGCACCGCTGTCTCACAGCTCCCCCCCACTTATCTCTGGCACAGACCTTCAAGGCGCCAGTGATCCTGGAGCCAGAGTGGCCTAGTGGTCTCTGTGCTGTGCTGTGACCCTAGTAATTGGATTGGGTCACAACCTTGATATATATATATATATATATATATATATATATATATATATATTCCTTATTTCCTGCCATAATGCCACCAAAAACAAAAAGAGGCCAGGAACAGCTGCCTCCCCCAACAACTAGGGGTCCCTAGGTTCAGGCCAGCCCAGGAAATCTTGGTCAGATCTGGCCCCTCGACCAAAGCAAAAGAGGTCCTCTGACACGATGGTTCAGGACACCTCACAGCCCAAGAGGCGACGCACGCAGAAGTCGGCAAAAGCTAAGTCACCAATACGGGATGAAGCCTTGGTGAGCATCCAGCAACCCATCACAGAACTGATCAAGGAGGTCCGAGAAAGCAGGGGCCAGGCCCAAACCCATATAAGAAGAAGAAGAAGCAAACACGTTGTGAGTTCTCATCGAGCAGTGCCAGCTCTACACACTCTTCCTCCAGTGGTTCCAATTCATCTTCTACAACGTCCTCTTCTAGTTCCGTAGTCCTGGTGCCTCCTGTCTCTCCTCCACCAGCTAGTAAGTGCAAAGGATACAAAGACAAGCGTGGCAATGAGAGACCTGAAAAGACCCTGGTCTTGCCACTTAGAGACCCATCTTCCATGGTTTGTTAGTGCTCACGTGCCAGCTCGAGCAGGGACCATTAATGGAGGGAAGGGGTGCTGTTACTGGGCATGCCTCCTGGGCTATAAGGCGTCAAGCCCATCGTCCTGGACTTCAGGGGGTTTGGGTCGCCCACCAAGTCTCTAGTTTCCCAACGGGCTTCCCATTTTGGTGCTTCTTTCTTGCTGCGTCCAGGAAGTTCCCGGATGCAGCAACCGGCAGTGGCGCGAGACTGCCTGTTTTGGGTGGTCTGTAACGCGTCTATGGCACTCCCAAAGGGGTTTAAAATAGTACTTGAAAGTAGGAACACCTTGTGTCCTACTGTGCAAAAGATATGTTACTAGACAATGAACAAGGAAACTGAAAGGAGGTGAAAGAGTATTTCATAGTAA